>NC_092149.1:87184676-87242176 GCF_045791955.1 Oncorhynchus clarkii lewisi
CACTGTGATGGACATGGTTAACTCACCGTGATGGACATGGTTAACTCACTGTGATGGACATGGTTAACTCACTGTGATGGACATGGTTAACTCACCTGTGATGGACATGGTTAACTCACTGTGATGGACATGGTTAACTCACTGTGATGGACATGGTTAACTCACTGTGATGGACATGGTTAACTCACTGTGATGGACATGGTTAACTCACTGTGATGGACATGGTTAACTCACTGTGATGGACATGGTTAACTCAATGTGATGGACATGGTTAACGACACTGTGATGGACATGGTTAACTCACTGTGATGGACATGGTTAACTTACTGTGATGGACATGGTTAACTCACTGTGATGGACATGGTTAACTCACTGTGATGGACATGGTTAACTCACTGTGATGGACATGGTTAACTCACTGTGATGGACATGGTTAACTCACTGTGATGGACATGGTTAACTCACTGTGATGGACATGGTTAACTCACTGTGATGGACATGGTTAACTCACTGTGATGGACATGGTTAACTCACTGTGATGGACATGGTTAACTCACTGTGATGGACATGGTTAACTCACTGTGATGGACATGGTTAACTCACTGTGATGGACATGGTTAACTCACTGTGATGGACATGGTTAACTCACTGTGATGGACATGGTTAACTCACTGTGATGGACATGGTTAACTTACTGTGATGGACATGGTTAACTCACTGTGATGGACGTGGTTAACTCACTGTGATGGACATGGTTAACTCACCGTGATGGACATTGTTAACTCACCGTGATGGACATGGTTAACTCACTGTGATGGACATGGTTAACTCACTGTGATGGACATGGTTAACTCACTGTGATGGACATGGTTAACTCACTGTGATGGACATGGTTAACTCAGTGTGATGGACATGGTTAACACACTGTGATGGACATGGTTAACTCACTGTGATGGACATGGTTAACTCACGACACTGTGATGGACATGGTTAACCCACCGTGATGGACATGGTTAACTCACTCTGATGGACATGGTTAACTTACTGTTATGGACATGGTTAACTCACTGTGATGGACATGGTTAACTCACTGTGATGGACATGGTTAACTCACTGTGATGGACATGGTTAACTCACTGTGATGGACATGGTTAACTCACTGTGATGGACATGGTTAACTCACTGTGATGGACATGGTTAACTCACTGTGATGGACATGGTTAACTCACTGTGATGGACATGGTTAAATCACTGTGATGGACATGGTTAACTCACTGTGATGGACATGGTTAACTCACTGTGATGGACATGGTTAACTCACTGTGATGGACATGGTTAACTCACTGTGATGGACATGGTTAACTCACTGTGATGGACATGGTTAACTTACTGTGATGGACATGGTTAACTCACTGTGATGGACGTGGTTAACTCACTGTGATGGACATGGTTAACTCACCGTGATGGACATTGTTAACTCACCGTGATGGACATGGTTAACTCACTGTGATGGACATGGTTAACTCACTGTGATGGACATGGTTAACTCACTGTGATGGACATGGTTAACTCACTGTGATGGACATGGTTAACTCACTGTGATGGACATGGTTAACTCAGTGTGATGGACATGGTTAACACACTGTGATGGACATGGTTAACTCACTGTGATGGACATGGTTAACTCACGACACTGTGATGGACATGGTTAACCCACCGTGATGGACATGGTTAACTCACTCTGATGGACATGGTTAGCTTACTGTTATGGACATGGTTAACTCACTGTGATGGACATGGTTAACTCACTGTGATGGACATGATTAACTCACTGTGATGGACATGGTTAACTCACTGTGATGGACATGGTTAACTCACTGTGATGGACATGGTTAACTCACTGTGATGGACATGGTTAACTCACTGTGATGGACATGGTTAACTCACTGTGATGGACATGGTTAACTCATTGTGATGGACATGGTTAACTCACTGTGATGGACATGGTTAACTCACTGTGATGGACATGGTTAACTCACTGAGATGGACATGGTTAACTCACTGTGATGGACATGGTTAACTCACGACACTGTGATGGACATGGTTAACTCACTGTGATGGACATGGTTAACTCACTGTGATGGACATGGTTAACTCACTGTGATGGACGTGGTTAACTCACTGTGATGGACATGGTTAACTCACTGTGATGGACATGGTTAACTCACTGTGATGGACATGGTTAACTCACTGTGATGGACATGGTTAAATCACTGTGATGGACATGGTTAACTCACTGTGATGGACATGGTTAACTCACTGTGATGGACATGGTTAACTCACTGTGATGGACATGGTTAACTCACTGTGATGGACATGGTTAACTCACTGTGATGGACATGGTTAACTTACTGTGATGGACATGGTTAACTCACTGTGATGGACGTGGTTAACTCACTGTGATGGACATGGTTAACTCACCGTGATGGACATTGTTAACTCACCGTGATGGACATGGTTAACTCACTGTGATGGACATGGTTAACTCACTGTGATGGACATGGTTAACTCACTGTGATGGACATGGTTAACTCACTGTGATGGACATGGTTAACTCACTGTGATGGACATGGTTAACTCAGTGTGATGGACATGGTTAACACACTGTGATGGACATGGTTAACTCACTGTGATGGACATGGTTAACTCACGACACTGTGATGGACATGGTTAACCCACCGTGATGGACATGGTTAACTCACTCTGATGGACATGGTTAGCTTACTGTTATGGACATGGTTAACTCACTGTGATGGACATGGTTAACTCACTGTGATGGACATGATTAACTCACTGTGATGGACATGGTTAACTCACTGTGATGGACATGGTTAACTCACTGTGATGGACATGGTTAACTCACTGTGATGGACATGGTTAACTCACTGTGATGGACATGGTTAACTCACTGTGATGGACATGGTTAACTCATTGTGATGGACATGGTTAACTCACTGTGATGGACATGGTTAACTCACTGTGATGGACATGGTTAACTCACTGAGATGGACATGGTTAACTCACTGTGATGGACATGGTTAACTCACGACACTGTGATGGACATGGTTAACTCACTGTGATGGACATGGTTAACTCACTGTGATGGACATGGTTAACTCACTGTGATGGACGTGGTTAACTCACTGTGATGGACATGGTTAACTCACTGTGATGGACATGGTTAACTCACCGTGATGGACATGGTTAACTCACTGTGATGGACATGGTTAACTCACTGTGATGGACATGGTTAACTTACTGTGATGGACATGGTTAACTCACTGTGATGGACGTGGTTAACTCACTGTGATGGACATGGTTAACTCACCGTGATGGACATTGTTAACTCACCGTGATGGACATGGTTAACTCACTGTGATGGACATGGTTAACTCACTGTGATGGACATGGTTAACTCACTGTGATGGACATGGTTAACTCACTGTGATGGACATGGTTAACTCAGTGTGATGGACATGGTTAACACACTGTGATGGACATGGTTAACTCACTGTGATGGACATGGTTAACTCACGACACTGTGATGGACATGGTTAACCCACCGTGATGGACATGGTTAACTCACTCTGATGGACATGGTTAACTTACTGTTATGGACATGGTTAACTCACTGTGATGGACATGGTTAACTCACTGTGATGGACATGGTTAACTCACTGTGATGGACATGGTTAACTCACTGTGATGGACATGGTTAACTCACTGTGATGGACATGGTTAACTCACTGTGATGGACATGGTTAACTCACTGTGATGGACATGGTTAACTCACTGTGATGGACATGGTTAAATCACTGTGATGGACATGGTTAACTCACTGTGATGGACATGGTTAACTCACTGTGATGGACATGGTTAACTCACTGTGATGGACATGGTTAACTCACTGTGATGGACATGGTTAACTCACTGTGATGGACATGGTTAACTTACTGTGATGGACATGGTTAACTCACTGTGATGGACGTGGTTAACTCACTGTGATGGACATGGTTAACTCACCGTGATGGACATTGTTAACTCACCGTGATGGACATGGTTAACTCACTGTGATGGACATGGTTAACTCACTGTGATGGACATGGTTAACTCACTGTGATGGACATGGTTAACTCACTGTGATGGACATGGTTAACTCACTGTGATGGACATGGTTAACTCAGTGTGATGGACATGGTTAACACACTGTGATGGACATGGTTAACTCACTGTGATGGACATGGTTAACTCACGACACTGTGATGGACATGGTTAACCCACCGTGATGGACATGGTTAACTCACTCTGATGGACATGGTTAGCTTACTGTTATGGACATGGTTAACTCACTGTGATGGACATGGTTAACTCACTGTGATGGACATGATTAACTCACTGTGATGGACATGGTTAACTCACTGTGATGGACATGGTTAACTCACTGTGATGGACATGGTTAACTCACTGTGATGGACATGGTTAACTCACTGTGATGGACATGGTTAACTCACTGTGATGGACATGGTTAACTCACTGTGATGGACATGGTTAACTCACTGTGATGGACATGGTTAACTCACGACACTGTGATGGACATGGTTAACTCACTGTGATGGACATGGTTAACTCACTGTGATGGACATGGTTAACTCACTGTGATGGACATGGTTAACTCACTGTGATGGACATGGTTAACTCACGACACTGTGATGGACATGGTTAACTCACTGTGATGGACATGGTTAACTCACTGTGATGGACATGGTTAACTCACTGTGATGGACATGGTTAACTGACTGTGATGTACATGGTTAACTCACGACACTGTGTTGGACATGGTTAACTTACCGTGATGGACATGGTTAACTCACTGTGATGGACATGGTTAACTCACGACACTGTGATGGACATGGTTAACTCACTGTGATGGACATGGTTAACTCACTGTGATGGACATGGTTAACTTACTGTGGTGGACATGGTTAACTCACTGTGATGGACATGGTTAACTCACTGTGATGGACATGGTTAACTCACTGTGATGGACATGGTTAACTCACTGTGATGGACATGGTTAACTTACTGTGATGGACATGGTTAACTCACTGTGATGGACGTGGTTAACTCACTGTGATGGACATGGTTAACTCACCGTGATGGACATGGTTAACTCACCGTGATGGACATGGTTAACTCACTGTGATGGACATGGTTAACTCACTGTGATGGACATGGTTAACTCACTGTGATGGACATGGTTAACTCACTGTGATGGACATGGTTAACTCACTGTGATGGACATGGTTAACTCAGTTTGATGGACATGGTTAACACACTGTGATGGACATGGTTAACTCACTGTGATGGACATGGTTAACTCACTGTGATGGACATGGTTAACTCACTGTGATGGACATGGTTAACTCACGACACTGTGATGGACATGGTTAACTCACTGTGATGGACATGGTTAACTCATTGTGATGGACATGGTTAACTCACTGTGATGGACATGGTTAACTCACGACACTGTGATTGACATGGTTTACTCACTGTGATGGACATGGTTAACTCACTGTGATGGACATGGTTAACTCACCGTGATGGACATGGTTAACTCATTGTGATGGACATGGTTAACTCATTGTGATGGACATGGTTAACTCACTGTGATGGACATGGTTAACTCACTGTGATGGACATGGTTAACTCATTGTGATGGACATGGTTAACTCATTGTGATGGACATGGTTAACTCACTGTGATGGACATGGTTAACTTACTGTGATGGACATGGTTAACTCACTGTGATGGACATGGTTAACAAATTGTGATGCACATGGTTAACTCACTGTGATGGACATGGTTAACTCACTGTGATGGACATGGTTAACACTGTGATGGACAAGGTTAACTCATAACACTATGATGAACATAGTTAACACTGTGATGGACATGGTTAACTCACTGTGATGGACAAGGTTAACTCATAACAGTATGATGAACATAGTTAACACTGTGATGGACATGGTTAACTCACTGTGATGGACATGGTTAACTTACTGTGATGGACATGGTTAACTCACTGTGATGGACATGGTTAACTCACTGTGATGGACATGGTTAACTCACTGTGATGGACATGGTTAACTCACTATGATGGACGTGGTTAACTCACTGTGATGGACATGGTTAACTCACGACACTGTGATGGACATGGTTAACTCACTGTGATGGACATGGTTAACTCACTGTGATGGACATGGTTAACTCACTGTGATGGACATGGTTAACTCACTGTGATGGACATGGTTAACTTACTGTGATTTACATGGTTAACTCACGACACTGTGATGGACATGGTTAACCCACCGTGATGGACATGGTTAACTCACTGTGATGGACATGGTTAACTCACTGTGATGGACGTGGTTAACTCACTGTGATGGACATGGTTAACTCACTGTGATGGACATGGTTAATTACTGTGATGGACATAGTTAACTTACTGTTATGGACATGGTTAACTCACCGTGATGGACATGGTTAACTCACTGTGATGGACATGGTTAACTCACTGTTATGGACATGGTTAACTCACTGTGATGGTCATGGTTAACTCAAGACACTGTGATGGACGTGGTTAACTCACTGTGATGGACATGGTTAACTTACTGTGATGGACAAGGTTAACTCACTATGATGGACATGGTTAACTCACTGTGATGGACATGGTTAACTCACTGTGATGGACATGGTTAACTCACTGTGATGGACATGGTTAACTCACTGTGATGGACATGGTTAACTTACTGTGATGGACATGGTTAACTCACTGTGATGGACATGGTTAACTTACTGTGATGGACATGGTTAACTCACTGTGATGGACGTGGTTAACTCACTGTGATGGACATGGTTAACTCACCGTGATGGACATGGTTAACTCACTGTGATGGACATGGTTAACTCACTGTGATGGACATGGTTAACTCACTGTGATGGACGTGGTTAACTCACTGTGATGGACATGGTTAACTCACTGTGATGGACATGGTTAACTCACTGTGATGGACATGGTTAACTCACTGTGATGGACATGGTTAACTCACTGTGATGGACATGGTTAACTCACTGTGATGGACATGGTTAACTCACTGTGATGGACATGGTTAACTCACTGTGATGGACATGGTTAACTTACTGTGATGGACATGGTTAACTCACTGTGATGGACGTGGTTAACTCACTGTGATGGACATGGTTAACTCACCGTGATGGACATTGTTAACTCACCGTGATGGACATGGTTAACTCACTGTGATGGACATGGTGAACTCACTGTGATGGACATGGTTAACTCACTGTGATGGACATGGTTAACTCACTGTGATGGACATGGTTAACTCACTGTGATGGACATGGTTAACTCAGTGTGATGGACATGGTTAACACACTGTGATGGACATGGTTAACTCACTGTGATGGACATGGTTAACTCACGACACTGTGATGGACATGGTTAACCCACCGTGATGGACATGGTTAACTCACTCTGATGGACATGGTTAACTTACTGTTATGGACATGGTTAACTCACTGTGATGGACATGGTTAACTCACTGTGATGGACATGGTTAACTCACTGTGATGGACATGGTTAACTCACTGTGATGGACATGGTTAACTCACTGTGATGGACATGGTTAACTCACGACACTGTGATGGACATGGTTAACTCACTGTGATGGACATGGTTAACTCATTGTGATGGACATGGTTAACTCACTGTGATGGACATGGTTAACTCACGACACTGTGATTGACATGGTTTACTCACTGTGATGGACATGGTTAACTCACTGTGATGGACATGGTTAACTCACCGTGATGGACATGGTTAACTCATTGTGATGGACATGGTTAACTCATTGTGATGGACATGGTTAACTCACTGTGATGGACATGGTTAACTCACTGTGATGGACATGGTTAACTCATTGTGATGGACATGGTTAACTCATTGTGATGGACATGGTTAACTCACTGTGATGGACATGGTTAACTTACTGTGATGGACATGGTTAACTCACTGTGATGGACATGGTTAACAAATTGTGATGCACATGGTTAACTCACTGTGATGGACATGGTTAACTCACTGTGATGGACATGGTTAACACTGTGATGGACAAGGTTAACTCATAACACTATGATGAACATAGTTAACACTGTGATGGACATGGTTAACTCACTGTGATGGACATGGTTAACACTGTGATGGACAAGGTTAACTCATAACAGTATGATGAACATAGTTAACACTATGATGGACATGGTTAACTCACTGTGATGGACATGGTTAACTTACTGTGATGGACATGGTTAACTCACTGTGATGGACATGGTTAACTCACTGTGATGGACATGGTTAACTCACTGTGATGGACATGGTTAACTCACTATGATGGACGTGGTTAACTCACTGTGATGGAAATGGTTAACTCACGACACTGTGATGGACATGGTTAACTCACTGTGATGGACATGGTTAACTCACTGTGATGGACGTGGTTAACTCACTGTGATGGACATGGTTAACTCACCGTGATGGACATGGTTAACTCACCGTGATGGACATGGTTAACTCACTGTGATGGACATGGTTAACTCACTGTGATGGACATGGTTAACTCACTGTGATGGACATGGTTAACTCACTGTGATGGACATGGTTAACTCACTGTGATGGACATGGTTAACTCAGTTTGATGGACATGGTTAACACACTGTGATGGACATGGTTAACTCACTGTGATGGACATGGTTAACTCACCGTGATGGACATGGTTAACTCACTGTGATGGACATGGTTAACTCACGACACTGTGATGGACATGGTTAACTCACTGTGATGGACATAGTTAACTCATTGTGATGGACATGGTTAACTCACTGTGATGGACATGGTTAACTCACGACACTGTGATTGACATGGTTTACTCACTGTGATGGACATGGTTAACTCACTGTGATGGACATGGTTAACTCACCGTGATGGACATGGTTAACTCATTGTGATGGACATGGTTAACTCATTGTGATGGACATGGTTAACTCACTGTGATGGACATGGTTAACTCACTGTGATGGACATGGTTAACTCATTGTGATGGACATGGTTAACTCATTGTGATGGACATGGTTAACTCACTGTGATGGACATGGTTAACTTACTGTGATGGACATGGTTAACTCACTGTGATGGACATGGTTAACAAATTGTGATGCACATGGTTAACTCACTGTGATGGACATGGTTAACTCACTGTGATGGACATGGTTAACACTGTGATGGACAAGGTTAACTCATAACACTATGATGAACATAGTTAACACTGTGATGGACATGGTTAACTCACTGTGATGGACATGGTTAACACTGTGATGGACAAGGTTAACTCATAACAGTATGATGAACATAGTTAACACTGTGATGGACATGGTTAACTCACTGTGATGGACATGGTTAACTTACTGTGATGGACATGGTTAACTCACTGTGATGGACATGGTTAACTCACTGTGATGGACATGGTTAACTCACTGTGATGGACATGGTTAACTCACTATGATGGACGTGGTTAACTCACTGTGATGGACATGGTTAACTCACGACACTGTGATGGACATGGTTAACTCACTGTGATGGACATGGTTAACTCACTGTGATGGACATGGTTAACTCACTGTGATGGACATGGTTAACTCACTGTGATGGACATGGTTAACTTACTGTGATTTACATGGTTAACTCACGACACTGTGATGGACATGGTTAACCCACCGTGATGGACATGGTTAACTCACTGTGATGGACATGGTTAACTCACTGTGATGGACGTGGTTAACTCACTGTGATGGACATGGTTAACTCACTGTGATGGACATGGTTAATTACTGTGATGGACATAGTTAACTTACTGTTATGGACATGGTTAACTCACCGTGATGGACATGGTTAACTCACTGTGATGGACATGGTTAACTCACTGTTATGGACATGGTTAACTCACTGTGATGGACATGGTTAACTCAAGACACTGTGATGGACGTGGTTAACTCACTGTGATGGACATGGTTAACTTACTGTGATGGACAAGGTTAACTCACTATGATGGACATGGTTAACTCACTGTGATGGACATGGTTAACTCACTGTGATGGACATGGTTAACTCACTGTGATGGACATGGTTAACTCACTGTGATGGACATGGTTAACTTACTGTGATGGACATGGTTAACTCACTGTGATGGACATGGTTAACTTACTGTGATGGACATGGTTAACTCACTGTGATGGACGTGGTTAACTCACTGTGATGGACATGGTTAACTCACCGTGATGGACATGGTTAACTCACTGTGATGGACATGGTTAACTCACTGTGATGGACATGGTTAACTCACTGTGATGGACATGGTTAACTCACTGTGATGGACATGGTTAACTCACTGTGATGGACATGGTTAACTCACTGTGACATGGACATGGTTAACTCACTGTGATGGACATGGTTAACTCACTGTGATGGACATGGTTAACTCACTGTGATGGACATGGTTAACTCACTGTGATGGACATGGTTAACTCACTGTGATGGACATGGTTAACTTACTGTGATGGACATGGTTAACTCACTGTGATGGACGTGGTTAACTCACTGTGATGGACATGGTTAACTCACTGTGATGGACATGGTTAACTCACGACACTGTGATGGACATGGTTAACCCACCGTGATGGACATGGTTAACTCACTCTGATGGACATGGTTAACTCACTGTGATGGACATGGTTAACTCACTGTGATGGACATGGTTAACTCACTGTGATGGACATGGTTAACTCACTGTGATGGACATGGTTAACTCACTGTGATGGACATGGTTAACTCAGTGTGATGGACATGGTTAACACACTGTGATGGACATGGTTAACTCACTGTGATGGACATGGTTAACTCACGACACTGTGATGGACATGGTTAACCCACCGTGATGGACATGGTTAACTCACTCTGATGGACATGGTTAACTTACTGTTATGGACATGGTTAACTCACTGTGATGGACATGGTTAACTCACTGTGATGGACATGGTTAACTCACTGTGATGGACATGGTTAACTCACTGTGATGGACATGGTTAACTCACTGTGATGGACATGGTTAACTCATTGTGATGGACATGGTTAACTCACTGTGATGGAAATGGTTAACTCACGACACTGTGATTGACATGGTTTACTCACTGTGATGGACATGGTTAACTCACTGTGATGGACATGGTTAACTCACCGTGATGGACATGGTTAACTCATTGTGATGGACATGGTTAACTCATTGTGATGGACATGGTTAACTCACTGTGATGGACATGGTTAACTCATTGTGATGGACATGGTTAACTCATTGTGATGGACATGGTTAACTCATTGTGATGGACATGGTTAACTCACTGTGATGGACATGGTTAACTTACTGTGATGGACATGGTTAACTCACTGTGATGGACATGGTTAACAAATTGTGATGCACATGGTTAACTCACTGTGATGGACATGGTTAACTCACTGTGATGGACATGGTTAACACTGTGATGGACAAGGTTAACTCATAACACTATGATGAACATAGTTAACACTGTGATGGACATGGTTAACTCACTGTGATGGACATGGTTAACACTGTGATGGACAAGGTTAACTCATAACAGTATGATGAACATAGTTAACACTGTGATGGACATGGTTAACTCACTGTGATGGACATGGTTAACTTACTGTGATGGACATGGTTAACTCACTGTGATGGACATGGTTAACTCACTGTGATGGACATGGTTAACTCACTGTGATGGACATGGTTAACTCACTATGATGGACGTGGTTAACTCACTGTGATGGACATGGTTAACTCACGACACTGTGATGGACATGGTTAACTCACTGTGATGGACATGGTTAACTCACCGTGATGGACATAGTTAACTCACTGTGATGGACATGGTTAACTCACTGTGATGGACATGGTTAACTTACTGTGATGGACATGGTTAACTCACCGTGATGGACATGGTTAACTCACTGTTATGGACATGGTTAACTCACTGTGATGGACATGGTTACATGGTTAACTTACTGTGATGGACAAGGTTAACTCACTATGATGGACATGGTTAAAGACACTGTGATGGACTCTGTGATGGACATGGACACTGTGATGGACACGTGGTTAACTCACTGACATGGTTAACTCACTGTGATGGACATGGTTAACTCACTGTGATGGACATGGTTGGACATGGTTAACTCACTGTGATGGACATGGTTAACTCACTTTGATGGACATGGTTAACTCACTGTGATGGACATGGTTAACTCACTGTGATGGACATGGTTAACTCACTATGATGGACATGGTTAACTCACTGTGATGGACATGGTTAACTCACTGTGATGGACATGGTTAACTCACTGTGATGGACATGGACATGGTTAACTCAGTGTGATGGACATGGTTAACTCACTGTGATGGACATGGTTAACTCACTGTGATGGACATGGTTAACTCACTGTGATGGACATGGTTAACTCACTGTGATGGACATGGTTAACTCACTGTGATGGACATGGTTAACTCACTTTGATGGACATGGTTAACTCACTGTGATGGACATGGTTAACTCACTGTGATGGACATGGTTAACTTACTGTGATGGACATGGTTAACTCACTGTGATGGACGTGGTTAACTCACTGTGATTGACATGGTTAACTCACCGTGATGGACATTGTTAACTCACCGTGATGGACATGGTTAACTCACTGTGATGGACATGGTTAACTCACTGTGATGGACATGGTTAACTCACTGTGATGGACATGGTTAACTCAGTGTGATGGACATGGTTAACACACTGTGATGGACATGGTTAACTCACTGTGATGGACATGGTTAACTCACGACACTGTGATGGACATGGTTAACCCACCGTGATGGACATGGTTAACTCACTCTGATGGACATGGTTAACTTACTGTTATGGACATGGTGAACTCACTGTGATGGACATGGTTAACTCACTGTGATGGACATGGTTAACTCACTGTGATGGACATGGTTAACTCACTGTGATGGACATGGTTAACTCACTGTGATGGACATGGTTAACTCACTGTGATGGACATGGTTAACTCACTGTGATGGACATGGTTAACTCACTGTGATGGACATGGTTAAATCACTGTGATGGACATGGTTAACTCACTGTGATGGACATGGTTAACTCACTGTGATGGACATGGTTAACTCACTGTGATGGACATGGTTAACTCACTGTGATGGACATGGTTAACTCACTGTGATGGACATGGTTAACTTACTGTGATGGACATGGTTAACTCACTGTGATGGACGTGGTTAACTCACTGTGATGGACATGGTTAACTCACCGTGATGGACATTGTTAACTCACCGTGATGGACATGGTTAACTCACTGTGATGGACATGGTTAACTCACTGTGATGGACATGGTTAACTCACTGTGATGGACATGGTTAACTCACTGTGATGGACATGGTTAACTCAGTGTGATGGACATGGTTAACACACTGTGATGGACATGGTTAACTCACTGTGATGGACAACTCTGATGGACATGGTTAACTTACTGTTATGGACATGGTTAACTCACTGTGATGGACATGGTTAACTCACTGTGATGGACATGGTTAACTCACTGTGATGGACATGGTTAACTCACTGTGATGGACATGGTTAACTCACTGTGATGGACATGGTTAACTCACTGTGATGGACATGGTTAACTCACTGTGATGGACATGGTTAACTCACTGTGATGGACATGGTTAAATCACTGTGATGGACATGGTTAACTCACTGTGATGGACATGGTTAACTCACTGTGATGGACATGGTTAACTCACTGTGATGGACATGGTTAACTCACTGTGATGGACATGGTTAACTCACTGTGATGGACATGGTTAACTTACTGTGATGGACATGGTTAACTCACTGTGATGGACGTGGTTAACTCACTGTGATGGACATGGTTAACTCACCGTGATGGACATTGTTAACTCACCGTGATGGACATGGTTAACTCACTGTGATGGACATGGTTAACTCACTGTGATGGACATGGTTAACTCACTGTGATGGACATGGTTAACTCACTGTGATGGACATGGTTAACTCACTGTGATGGACATGGTTAACTCAGTGTGATGGACATGGTTAACACACTGTGATGGACATGGTTAACTCACTGTGATGGACATGGTTAACTCACGACACTGTGATGGACATGGTTAACCCACCGTGATGGACATGGTTAACTCACTCTGATGGACATGGTTAGCTTACTGTTATGGACATGGTTAACTCACTGTGATGGACATGGTTAACTCACTGTGATGGACATGATTAACTCACTGTGATGGACATGGTTAACTCACTGTGATGGACATGGTTAACTCACTGTGATGGACATGGTTAACTCACTGTGATGGACATGGTTAACTCACTGTGATGGACATGGTTAACTCACTGTGATGGACATGGTTAACTCATTGTGATGGACATGGTTAACTCACTGTGATGGACATGGTTAACTCACTGTGATGGACATGGTTAACTCACTGAGATGGACATGGTTAACTCACTGTGATGGACATGGTTAACTCACGACACTGTGATGGACATGGTTAACTCACTGTGATGGACATGGTTAACTCACTGTGATGGACATGGTTAACTCACTGTGATGGACGTGGTTAACTCACTGTGATGGACATGGTTAACTCACTGTGATGGACATGGTTAACTCACTGTGATGGACATGGTTAACTCACTGTGATGGACATGGTTAAATCACTGTGATGGACATGGTTAACTCACTGTGATGGACATGGTTAACTCTGTGATGGACATGGTTAACTCACTGTGATGGACATGGTTAACTCACTGTGATGGACATGGTTATGGACATGGTTCACTGTGGACATGGACATGGTTAACTCACTGTGATGGACATGGTTAACTCACCGTGATGGACATTGTTAACTCACCGTGATGGACATGGTTAACTCACTGTGATGGACATGGTTAACTCACTGTGATGGACATGGTTAACTCACTGTGATGGACATGGTTAACTCACTGTGATGGACATGGTTAACTCACTGTGATGGACATGGTTAACTCAGTGTGATGGACATGGTTAACACACTGTGATGGACATGGTTAACTCACTGTGATGGACATGGTTAACTAACTGTGATGGACATGGTTAACCCACCGTGATGGACATGGTTAACTCACTCTGATGGACATGGTTAGTGATGGACATGGTTAACTCACATGTCACTGTGATGGACATGATTAACTCACTGTGATGGACATGGTTAACTCACTGTGATGGACATGTGATGGACATGGTTAACTCACTGTGATGGACATGGTTAACTCACTGTGATGGACATGGTTAACTCACTGTGATGGACATTGTGATGGACATGGTTAACTCACTGTGATGGACATGGTTAACTCACTGTGATGGACATGGTTAACTCACTGAGATGGACATGGTTAACTCACTGTGATGGACATGGTTAACTCACGACACTGTGATGGACATGGTTAACTCACTGTGATGGACATGGTTAACTCACTGTGATGGACATGGTTAACTCACTGTGATGGACGTGGTTAACTCACTGTGATGGACACTGTGATGACATGGTTAACTCACTGTGATGGACATGGTTAACTTACTGTGATGGACATGGTTAACTCACTGTGATGGACGTGGTTAACTCACCGTGATGGACATTGTTAACTCACCGTGATGGACATGGTTAACTCACTGTGATGGACATGGTTAACTCACTGTGATGGACATGGTTAACTCACTGTGATGGACATGGTTAACTCACTGTGATGGACATGGTTAACTCAGTGTGATGGACATGGTTAACACACTGTGATGGACATGGTTAACTCACTGTGATGGACATGGTTAACTCACGACACTGTGATGGACATGGTTAACCCACCGTGATGGACATGGTTAACTCACTCTGATGGACATGGTTAACTTACTGTTATGGACATGGTTAACTCACTGTGATGGACATGGTTAACTCACTGTGATGGACATGGTTAACTCACTGTGATGGACATGGTTAACTCACTGTGATGGACATGGTTAACTCACTGTGATGGACATGGTTAACTCACTGTGATGGACATGGTTAACTCACTGTGATGGACATGGTTAACTCACTGTGATGGACATGGTTAAATCACTGTGATGGACATGGTTAACTCACTGTGATGGACATGGTTAACTCACTGTGATGGACATGGTTAACTCACTGTGATGGACATGGTTAACTCACTGTGATGGACATGGTTAACTCACTGTGATGGACATGGTTAACTTACTGTGATGGACATGGTTAACTCACTGTGATGGACGTGGTTAACTCACTGTGATGGACATGGTTAACTCACCGTGATGGACATTGTTAACTCACCGTGATGGACATGGTTAACTCACTGTGATGGACATGGTTAACTCACTGTGATGGACATGGTTAACTCACTGTGATGGACATGGTTAACTCACTGTGATGGACATGGTTAACTCACTGTGATGGACATGGTTAACTCAGTGTGATGGACATGGTTAACACACTGTGATGGACATGGTTAACTCACTGTGATGGACATGGTTAACTCACGACACTGTGATGGACATGGTTAACCCACCGTGATGGACATGGTTAACTCACTCTGATGGACATGGTTAGCTTACTGTTATGGACATGGTTAACTCACTGTGATGGACATGGTTAACTCACTGTGATGGACATGATTAACTCACTGTGATGGACATGGTTAACTCACTGTGATGGACATGGTTAACTCACTGTGATGGACATGGTTAACTCACTGTGATGGACATGGTTAACTCACTGTGATGGACATGGTTAACTCACTGTGATGGACATGGTTAACTCACTGTGATGGACATGGTTAACTCACTGTGATGGACTCACTGTGATGGACATGGTTAACTCACTGTGATGGACATGGTTAACTCACTGTGATGGACATGGTTAACTCACTGTGATGGACATGGTTAACTCACTGTGATGGACATGGTTAACTCACGACACTGTGATGGACATGGTTAACTCACTGTGATGGACATGGTTAACTCACTGTGATGGACATGGTTAACTCACTGTGATGGACATGGTTAACTGACTGTGATGTACATGGTTAACTCACTGTGATGGACATGGTTAACTCACTGTGATGGACATGGTTAACTCACGACACTGTGATGGACATGGTTAACTCACTGTGATGGACATGGTTAACTCACTGTGATGGACATGGTTAACTCACTGTGATGGACATGGTTAACTCACTGTGATGGACATGGTTAAACTGTGATGGACATGGTGTTAACTCACTGTGATGGACATGGTTAACTCACCGTGATGGACATGGTTAACTCACCGTGATGGACATGGTTAACTCAACTGGTTAACTCACTGTGATGGACATGGTTAACTCACTGTGACATGGTTAACTCACTGTGATGGACATGGTTAACTCACTGTGATGGACATGGTTAACTCACTGTGATGGACATGGTTAACTCACGACACTGTGATGGACATGGTTAACTCACTGTGATGGACATGGTTAACTCATTGTGATGGACATGGTTAACTCACTGTGATGGACATGGTTAACTCACGACACTGTGATTGACATGGTTTACTCACTGTGATGGACATGGTTAACTCACTGTGATGGACATGGTTAACTCACCGTGATGGACATGGTTAACTCATTGTGATGGACATGGTTAACTCATTGTGATGGACATGGTTAACTCACTGTGATGGACATGGTTAACTCACTGTGATGGACATGGTTAACTCATTGTGATGGACATGGTTAACTCATTGTGATGGACATGGTTAACTCACTGTGATGGACATGGTTAACTTACTGTGATGGACATGGTTAACTCACTGTGATGGACATGGTTAACAAATTGTGATGCACATGGTTAACTCACTGTGATGGACATGGTTAACTCACTGTGATGGACATGGTTAACACTGTGATGGACAAGGTTAACTCATAACACTATGATGAACATAGTTAACACTGTGATGGACATGGTTAACTCACTGTGATGGACAAGGTTAACTCATAACAGTATGATGAACATAGTTAACACTGTGATGGACATGGTTAACTCACTGTGATGGACATGGTTAACTTACTGTGATGGACATGGTTAACTCACTGTGATGGACATGGTTAACTCACTGTGATGGACATGGTTAACTCACTGTGATGGACATGGTTAACTCACTATGATGGACGTGGTTAACTCACTGTGATGGACATGGTTAACTCACGACACTGTGATGGACATGGTTAACTCACTGTGATGGACATGGTTAACTCACTGTGATGGACATGGTTAACTCACTGTGATGGACATGGTTAACTCACTGTGATGGACATGGTTAACTTACTGTGATTTACATGGTTAACTCACGACACTGTGATGGACATGGTTAACCCACCGTGATGGACATGGTTAACTCACTGTGATGGACATGGTTAACTCACTGTGATGGACGTGGTTAACTCACTGTGATGGACATGGTTAACTCACTGTGATGGACATGGTTAATTACTGTGATGGACATAGTTAACTTACTGTTATGGACATGGTTAACTCACCGTGATGGACATGGTTAACTCACTGTGATGGACATGGTTAACTCACTGTTATGGACATGGTTAACTCACTGTGATGGTCATGGTTAACTCAAGACACTGTGATGGACGTGGTTAACTCACTGTGATGGACATGGTTAACTTACTGTGATGGACAAGGTTAACTCACTATGATGGACATGGTTAACTCACTGTGATGGACATGGTTAACTCACTGTGATGGACATGGTTAACTCACTGTGATGGACATGGTTAACTCACTGTGATGGACATGGTTAACTTACTGTGATGGACATGGTTAACTCACTGTGATGGACATGGTTAACTTACTGTGATGGACATGGTTAACTCACTGTGATGGACGTGGTTAACTCACTGTGATGGACATGGTTAACTCACCGTGATGGACATGGTTAACTCACTGTGATGGACATGGTTAACTCACTGTGATGGACATGGTTAACTCACTGTGATGGACGTGGTTAACTCACTGTGATGGACATGGTTAACTCACTGTGATGGACATGGTTAACTCACTGTGATGGACATGGTTAACTCACTGTGATGGACATGGTTAACTCACTGTGATGGACATGGTTAACTCACTGTGATGGACATGGTTAACTCACTGTGATGGACATGGTTAACTCACTGTGATGGACATGGTTAACTTACTGTGATGGACATGGTTAACTCACTGTGATGGACGTGGTTAACTCACTGTGATGGACATGGTTAACTCACCGTGATGGACATTGTTAACTCACCGTGATGGACATGGTTAACTCACTGTGATGGACATGGTGAACTCACTGTGATGGACATGGTTAACTCACTGTGATGGACATGGTTAACTCACTGTGATGGACATGGTTAACTCACTGTGATGGACATGGTTAACTCAGTGTGATGGACATGGTTAACACACTGTGATGGACATGGTTAACTCACTGTGATGGACATGGTTAACTCACGACACTGTGATGGACATGGTTAACCCACCGTGATGGACATGGTTAACTCACTCTGATGGACATGGTTAACTTACTGTTATGGACATGGTTAACTCACTGTGATGGACATGGTTAACTCACTGTGATGGACATGGTTAACTCACTGTGATGGACATGGTTAACTCACTGTGATGGACATGGTTAACTCACTGTGATGGACATGGTTAACTCACGACACTGTGATGGACATGGTTAACTCACTGTGATGGACATGGTTAACTCATTGTGATGGACATGGTTAACTCACTGTGATGGACATGGTTAACTCACGACACTGTGATTGACATGGTTTACTCACTGTGATGGACATGGTTAACTCACTGTGATGGACATGGTTAACTCACCGTGATGGACATGGTTAACTCATTGTGATGGACATGGTTAACTCATTGTGATGGACATGGTTAACTCACTGTGATGGACATGGTTAACTCACTGTGATGGACATGGTTAACTCATTGTGATGGACATGGTTAACTCATTGTGATGGACATGGTTAACTCACTGTGATGGACATGGTTAACTTACTGTGATGGACATGGTTAACTCACTGTGATGGACATGGTTAACAAATTGTGATGCACATGGTTAACTCACTGTGATGGACATGGTTAACTCACTGTGATGGACATGGTTAACACTGTGATGGACAAGGTTAACTCATAACACTATGATGAACATAGTTAACACTGTGATGGACATGGTTAACTCACTGTGATGGACATGGTTAACACTGTGATGGACAAGGTTAACTCATAACAGTATGATGAACATAGTTAACACTATGATGGACATGGTTAACTCACTGTGATGGACATGGTTAACTTACTGTGATGGACATGGTTAACTCACTGTGATGGACATGGTTAACTCACTGTGATGGACATGGTTAACTCACTGTGATGGACATGGTTAACTCACTATGATGGACGTGGTTAACTCACTGTGATGGAAATGGTTAACTCACGACACTGTGATGGACATGGTTAACTCACTGTGATGGACATGGTTAACTCACTGTGATGGACGTGGTTAACTCACTGTGATGGACATGGTTAACTCACCGTGATGGACATGGTTAACTCACCGTGATGGACATGGTTAACTCACTGTGATGGACATGGTTAACTCACTGTGATGGACATGGTTAACTCACTGTGATGGACATGGTTAACTCACTGTGATGGACATGGTTAACTCACTGTGATGGACATGGTTAACTCAGTTTGATGGACATGGTTAACACACTGTGATGGACATGGTTAACTCACTGTGATGGACATGGTTAACTCACCGTGATGGACATGGTTAACTCACTGTGATGGACATGGTTAACTCACGACACTGTGATGGACATGGTTAACTCACTGTGATGGACATAGTTAACTCATTGTGATGGACATGGTTAACTCACTGTGATGGACATGGTTAACTCACGACACTGTGATTGACATGGTTAACTCACTGTGATGGACATGGTTAACTCACTGTGATGGACATGGTTAACTCACTGTGATGGACATGGTTAACTCATTGTGATGGACATGGTTAACTCACTGTGTGATGGACATGGTTAACTCACTGTGATGGACATGGTTAACTCACTGTGATGGACATGGTCACCTGTGATGGACATGGTTCACTGTGATGGACATGGTTAACTCATTGTGATGGACATGGTTAACTCACTGTGATGGACATGGTTAACATGGTTAACTCACTGTGATGGACATGGTGTATGGACATGGTTAACTCACTGTGATGGACATGGTTAACAAATTGTGATGCACATGGTTAACTCACTGTGATGGACATGGTTAACTCACTGTGATGGACATGGTTAACACTGTGATGGACAAGGTTAACTCATAACACTATGATGAACATAGTTAACACTGTGATGGACATGGTTAACTCACTGTGATGGACATGGTTAACACTGTGATGGACAAGGTTAACTCATAACAGTATGATGAACATAGTTAACACTGTGATGGACATGGTTAACTCACTGTGATGGACATGGTTAACTTACTGTGATGGACATGGTTAACTCACTGTGATGGACATGGTTAACTCACTGTGATGGACATGGTTAACTCACTGTGATGGACATGGTTAACTCACTATGATGGACGTGGTTAACTCACTGTGATGGACATGGTTAACTCACGACACTGTGATGGACATGGTTAACTCACTGTGATGGACATGGTTAACTCACTGTGATGGACATGGTTAACTCACTGTGATGGACATGGTTAACTCACTGTGATGGACATGGTTAACTTACTGTGATTTACATGGTTAACTCACGACACTGTGATGGACATGGTTAACCCACCGTGATGGACATGGTTAACTCACTGTGATGGACATGGTTAACTCACTGTGATGGACGTGGTTAACTCACTGTGATGGACATGGTTAACTCACTGTGATGGACATGGTTAATTACTGTGATGGACATAGTTAACTTACTGTTATGGACATGGTTAACTCACCGTGATGGACATGGTTAACTCACTGTGATGGACATGGTTAACTCACTGTTATGGACATGGTTAACTCACTGTGATGGACATGGTTAACTCAAGACACTGTGATGGACGTGGTTAACTCACTGTGATGGACATGGTTAACTTACTGTGATGGACAAGGTTAACTCACTATGATGGACATGGTTAACTCACTGTGATGGACATGGTTAACTCACTGTGATGGACATGGTTAACTCACTGTGATGGACATGGTTAACTCACTGTGATGGACATGGTTAACTTACTGTGATGGACATGGTTAACTCACTGTGATGGACATGGTTAACTTACTGTGATGGACATGGTTAACTCACTGTGATGGACGTGGTTAACTCACTGTGATGGACATGGTTAACTCACCGTGATGGACATGGTTAACTCACTGTGATGGACATGGTTAACTCACTGTGATGGACATGGTTAACTCACTGTGATGGACGTGGTTAACTCACTGTGATGGACATGGTTAACTCACTGTGATGGACATGGTTAACTCACTGTGATGGACATGGTTAACTCACTGTGATGGACATGGTTAACTCACTGTGATGGACATGGTTAACTCACTGTGATGGACATGGTTAACTCAGTGTGATGGACATGGTTAACTCACTGTGATGGACATGGTTAACTTACTGTGATGGACATGGTTAACTCACTGTGATGGACGTGGTTAACTCACTGTGATGGACATGGTTAACTCACTGTGATGGACATGGTTAACTCACGACACTGTGATGGACATGGTTAACCCACCGTGATGGACATGGTTAACTCACTCTGATGGACATGGTTAACTCACTGTGATGGACATGGTTAACTCACTGTGATGGACATGGTTAACTCACTGTGATGGACATGGTTAACTCACTGTGATGGACATGGTTAACTCACTGTGATGGACATGGTTAACTCAGTGTGATGGACATGGTTAACACACTGTGATGGACATGGTTAACTCACTGTGATGGACATGGTTAACTCACGACACTGTGATGGACATGGTTAACCCACCGTGATGGACATGGTTAACTCACTCTGATGGACATGGTTAACTTACTGTTATGGACATGGTTAACTCACTGTGATGGACATGGTTAACTCACTGTGATGGACATGGTTAACTCACTGTGATGGACATGGTTAACTCACTGTGATGGACATGGTTAACTCACTGTGATGGACATGGTTAACTCATTGTGATGGACATGGTTAACTCACTGTGATGGAAATGGTTAACTCACGACACTGTGATTGACATGGTTTACTCACTGTGATGGACATGGTTAACTCACTGTGATGGACATGGTTAACTCACCGTGATGGACATGGTTAACTCATTGTGATGGACATGGTTAACTCATTGTGATGGACATGGTTAACTCACTGTGATGGACATGGTTAACTCATTGTGATGGACATGGTTAACTCATTGTGATGGACATGGTTAACTCATTGTGATGGACATGGTTAACTCACTGTGATGGACATGGTTAACTTACTGTGATGGACATGGTTAACTCACTGTGATGGACATGGTTAACAAATTGTGATGCACATGGTTAACTCACTGTGATGGACATGGTTAACTCACTGTGATGGACATGGTTAACACTGTGATGGACAAGGTTAACTCATAACACTATGATGAACATAGTTAACACTGTGATGGACATGGTTAACTCACTGTGATGGACATGGTTAACACTGTGATGGACAAGGTTAACTCATAACAGTATGATGAACATAGTTAACACTGTGATGGACATGGTTAACTCACTGTGATGGACATGGTTAACTTACTGTGATGGACATGGTTAACTCACTGTGATGGACATGGTTAACTCACTGTGATGGACATGGTTAACTCACTGTGATGGACATGGTTAACTCACTATGATGGACGTGGTTAACTCACTGTGATGGACATGGTTAACTCACGACACTGTGATGGACATGGTTAACTCACTGTGATGGACATGGTTAACTCACCGTGATGGACATAGTTAACTCACTGTGATGGACATGGTTAACTCACTGTGATGGACATGGTTAACTTACTGTGATGGACATGGTTAACTCACCGTGATGGACATGGTTAACTCACTGTTATGGACATGGTTAACTCACTGTGATGGACATGGTTAACTCAAGACACTGTGATGGACGTGGTTAACTCACTGTGATGGACATGGTTAACTTACTGTGATGGACAAGGTTAACTCACTATGATGGACATGGTTAACTCACTGTGATGGACATGGTTAACTCACTGTGATGGACATGGTTAACTCACTGTGATGGACATGGTTAACTCACCGTGATGGACATTGTTAACTCACCGTGATGGACATGGTTAACTCACTGTGATGGACATGGTTAACTCACTGTGATGGACATGGTTAACTCACTGTGATGGACATGGTTAACTCACTGTGATGGACATGGTTAACTCAGTGTGATGGACATGGTTAACACACTGTGATGGACATGGTTAACTCACTGTGATGGACATGGTTAACTCACGACACTGTGATGGACATGGTTAACCCACCGTGATGGACATGGTTAACTCACTCTGATGGACATGGTTAACTTACTGTTATGGACATGGTTAACTCACTGTGATGGACATGGTTAACTCACTGTGATGGACATGGTTAACTCACTGTGATGGACATGGTTAACTCACTGTGATGGACATGGTTAACTCACTGTGATGGACATGGTTAACTCACTGTGATGGACATGGTTAACTCACTGTGATGGACATGGTTAACTCACTGTGATGGACATGGTTAAATCACTGTGATGGACATGGTTAACTCACTGTGATGGACATGGTTAACTCACTGTGATGGACATGGTTAACTCACTGTGATGGACATGGTTAACTCACTGTGATGGACATGGTTAACTCACTGTGATGGACATGGTTAACTTACTGTGATGGACATGGTTAACTCACTGTGATGGACGTGGTTAACTCACTGTGATGGACATGGTTAACTCACCGTGATGGACATTGTTAACTCACCGTGATGGACATGGTTAACTCACTGTGATGGACATGGTTAACTCACTGTGATGGACATGGTTAACTCACTGTGATGGACATGGTTAACTCACTGTGATGGACATGGTTAACTCACTGTGATGGACATGGTTAACTCAGTGTGATGGACATGGTTAACACACTGTGATGGACATGGTTAACTCACTGTGATGGACATGGTTAACTCACGACACTGTGATGGACATGGTTAACCCACCGTGATGGACATGGTTAACTCACTCTGATGGACATGGTTAGCTTACTGTTATGGACATGGTTAACTCACTGTGATGGACATGGTTAACTCACTGTGATGGACATGATTAACTCACTGTGATGGACATGGTTAACTCACTGTGATGGACATGGTTAACTCACTGTGATGGACATGGTTAACTCACTGTGATGGACATGGTTAACTCACTGTGATGGACATGGTTAACTCACTGTGATGGACATGGTTAACTCACTGTGATGGACATGGTTAACTCACTGTGATGGACATGGTTAACTCACGACACTGTGATGGACATGGTTAACTCACTGTGATGGACATGGTTAACTCACTGTGATGGACATGGTTAACTCACTGTGATGGACATGGTTAACTCACTGTGATGGACATGGTTAACTCACGACACTGTGATGGACATGGTTAACTCACTGTGATGGACATGGTTAACTCACTGTGATGGACATGGTTAACTCACTGTGATGGACATGGTTAACTGACTGTGATGTACATGGTTAACTCACGACACTGTGTTGGACATGGTTAACTTACCGTGATGGACATGGTTAACTCACTGTGATGGACATGGTTAACTCACGACACTGTGATGGACATGGTTAACTCACTGTGATGGACATGGTTAACTCACTGTGATGGACATGGTTAACTTACTGTGGTGGACATGGTTAACTCACTGTGATGGACATGGTTAACTCACTGTGATGGACATGGTTAACTCACTGTGATGGACATGGTTAACTCACTGTGATGGACATGGTTAACTTACTGTGATGGACATGGTTAACTCACTGTGATGGACGTGGTTAACTCACTGTGATGGACATGGTTAACTCACCGTGATGGACATGGTTAACTCACCGTGATGGACATGGTTAACTCACTGTGATGGACATGGTTAACTCACTGTGATGGACATGGTTAACTCACTGTGATGGACATGGTTAACTCACTGTGATGGACATGGTTAACTCACTGTGATGGACATGGTTAACTCAGTTTGATGGACATGGTTAACACACTGTGATGGACATGGTTAACTCACTGTGATGGACATGGTTAACTCACTGTGATGGACATGGTTAACTCACTGTGATGGACATGGTTAACTCACGACACTGTGATGGACATGGTTAACTCACTGTGATGGACATGGTTAACTCATTGTGATGGACATGGTTAACTCACTGTGATGGACATGGTTAACTCACGACACTGTGATTGACATGGTTTACTCACTGTGATGGACATGGTTAACTCACTGTGATGGACATGGTTAACTCACCGTGATGGACATGGTTAACTCATTGTGATGGACATGGTTAACTCATTGTGATGGACATGGTTAACTCACTGTGATGGACATGGTTAACTCACTGTGATGGACATGGTTAACTCATTGTGATGGACATGGTTAACTCATTGTGATGGACATGGTTAACTCACTGTGATGGACATGGTTAACTTACTGTGATGGACATGGTTAACTCACTGTGATGGACATGGTTAACAAATTGTGATGCACATGGTTAACTCACTGTGATGGACATGGTTAACTCACTGTGATGGACATGGTTAACACTGTGATGGACAAGGTTAACTCATAACACTATGATGAACATAGTTAACACTGTGATGGACATGGTTAACTCACTGTGATGGACAAGGTTAACTCATAACAGTATGATGAACATAGTTAACACTGTGATGGACATGGTTAACTCACTGTGATGGACATGGTTAACTTACTGTGATGGACATGGTTAACTCACTGTGATGGACATGGTTAACTCACTGTGATGGACATGGTTAACTCACTGTGATGGACATGGTTAACTCACTATGATGGACGTGGTTAACTCACTGTGATGGACATGGTTAACTCACGACACTGTGATGGACATGGTTAACTCACTGTGATGGACATGGTTAACTCACTGTGATGGACATGGTTAACTCACTGTGATGGACATGGTTAACTCACTGTGATGGACATGGTTAACTTACTGTGATTTACATGGTTAACTCACGACACTGTGATGGACATGGTTAACCCACCGTGATGGACATGGTTAACTCACTGTGATGGACATGGTTAACTCACTGTGATGGACGTGGTTAACTCACTGTGATGGACATGGTTAACTCACTGTGATGGACATGGTTAATTACTGTGATGGACATAGTTAACTTACTGTTATGGACATGGTTAACTCACCGTGATGGACATGGTTAACTCACTGTGATGGACATGGTTAACTCACTGTTATGGACATGGTTAACTCACTGTGATGGTCATGGTTAACTCAAGACACTGTGATGGACGTGGTTAACTCACTGTGATGGACATGGTTAACTTACTGTGATGGACAAGGTTAACTCACTATGATGGACATGGTTAACTCACTGTGATGGACATGGTTAACTCACTGTGATGGACATGGTTAACTCACTGTGATGGACATGGTTAACTCACTGTGATGGACATGGTTAACTTACTGTGATGGACATGGTTAACTCACTGTGATGGACATGGTTAACTTACTGTGATGGACATGGTTAACTCACTGTGATGGACGTGGTTAACTCACTGTGATGGACATGGTTAACTCACCGTGATGGACATGGTTAACTCACTGTGATGGACATGGTTAACTCACTGTGATGGACATGGTTAACTCACTGTGATGGACGTGGTTAACTCACTGTGATGGACATGGTTAACTCACTGTGATGGACATGGTTAACTCACTGTGATGGACATGGTTAACTCACTGTGATGGACATGGTTAACTCACTGTGATGGACATGGTTAACTCACTGTGATGGACATGGTTAACTCACTGTGATGGACATGGTTAACTCACTGTGATGGACATGGTTAACTTACTGTGATGGACATGGTTAACTCACTGTGATGGACGTGGTTAACTCACTGTGATGGACATGGTTAACTCACCGTGATGGACATTGTTAACTCACCGTGATGGACATGGTTAACTCACTGTGATGGACATGGTGAACTCACTGTGATGGACATGGTTAACTCACTGTGATGGACATGGTTAACTCACTGTGATGGACATGGTTAACTCACTGTGATGGACATGGTTAACTCAGTGTGATGGACATGGTTAACACACTGTGATGGACATGGTTAACTCACTGTGATGGACATGGTTAACTCACGACACTGTGATGGACATGGTTAACCCACCGTGATGGACATGGTTAACTCACTCTGATGGACATGGTTAACTTACTGTTATGGACATGGTTAACTCACTGTGATGGACATGGTTAACTCACTGTGATGGACATGGTTAACTCACTGTGATGGACATGGTTAACTCACTGTGATGGACATGGTTAACTCACTGTGATGGACATGGTTAACTCACGACACTGTGATGGACATGGTTAACTCACTGTGATGGACATGGTTAACTCATTGTGATGGACATGGTTAACTCACTGTGATGGACATGGTTAACTCACGACACTGTGATTGACATGGTTTACTCACTGTGATGGACATGGTTAACTCACTGTGATGGACATGGTTAACTCACCGTGATGGACATGGTTAACTCATTGTGATGGACATGGTTAACTCATTGTGATGGACATGGTTAACTCACTGTGATGGACATGGTTAACTCACTGTGATGGACATGGTTAACTCATTGTGATGGACATGGTTAACTCATTGTGATGGACATGGTTAACTCACTGTGATGGACATGGTTAACTTACTGTGATGGACATGGTTAACTCACTGTGATGGACATGGTTAACAAATTGTGATGCACATGGTTAACTCACTGTGATGGACATGGTTAACTCACTGTGATGGACATGGTTAACACTGTGATGGACAAGGTTAACTCATAACACTATGATGAACATAGTTAACACTGTGATGGACATGGTTAACTCACTGTGATGGACATGGTTAACACTGTGATGGACAAGGTTAACTCATAACAGTATGATGAACATAGTTAACACTATGATGGACATGGTTAACTCACTGTGATGGACATGGTTAACTTACTGTGATGGACATGGTTAACTCACTGTGATGGACATGGTTAACTCACTGTGATGGACATGGTTAACTCACTGTGATGGACATGGTTAACTCACTATGATGGACGTGGTTAACTCACTGTGATGGAAATGGTTAACTCACGACACTGTGATGGACATGGTTAACTCACTGTGATGGACATGGTTAACTCACTGTGATGGACGTGGTTAACTCACTGTGATGGACATGGTTAACTCACCGTGATGGACATGGTTAACTCACCGTGATGGACATGGTTAACTCACTGTGATGGACATGGTTAACTCACTGTGATGGACATGGTTAACTCACTGTGATGGACATGGTTAACTCACTGTGATGGACATGGTTAACTCACTGTGATGGACATGGTTAACTCAGTTTGATGGACATGGTTAACACACTGTGATGGACATGGTTAACTCACTGTGATGGACATGGTTAACTCACCGTGATGGACATGGTTAACTCACTGTGATGGACATGGTTAACTCACGACACTGTGATGGACATGGTTAACTCACTGTGATGGACATAGTTAACTCATTGTGATGGACATGGTTAACTCACTGTGATGGACATGGTTAACTCACGACACTGTGATTGACATGGTTTACTCACTGTGATGGACATGGTTAACTCACTGTGATGGACATGGTTAACTCACCGTGATGGACATGGTTAACTCATTGTGATGGACATGGTTAACTCATTGTGATGGACATGGTTAACTCACTGTGATGGACATGGTTAACTCACTGTGATGGACATGGTTAACTCATTGTGATGGACATGGTTAACTCATTGTGATGGACATGGTTAACTCACTGTGATGGACATGGTTAACTTACTGTGATGGACATGGTTAACTCACTGTGATGGACATGGTTAACAAATTGTGATGCACATGGTTAACTCACTGTGATGGACATGGTTAACTCACTGTGATGGACATGGTTAACACTGTGATGGACAAGGTTAACTCATAACACTATGATGAACATAGTTAACACTGTGATGGACATGGTTAACTCACTGTGATGGACATGGTTAACACTGTGATGGACAAGGTTAACTCATAACAGTATGATGAACATAGTTAACACTGTGATGGACATGGTTAACTCACTGTGATGGACATGGTTAACTTACTGTGATGGACATGGTTAACTCACTGTGATGGACATGGTTAACTCACTGTGATGGACATGGTTAACTCACTGTGATGGACATGGTTAACTCACTATGATGGACGTGGTTAACTCACTGTGATGGACATGGTTAACTCACGACACTGTGATGGACATGGTTAACTCACTGTGATGGACATGGTTAACTCACTGTGATGGACATGGTTAACTCACTGTGATGGACATGGTTAACTCACTGTGATGGACATGGTTAACTTACTGTGATTTACATGGTTAACTCACGACACTGTGATGGACATGGTTAACCCACCGTGATGGACATGGTTAACTCACTGTGATGGACATGGTTAACTCACTGTGATGGACGTGGTTAACTCACTGTGATGGACATGGTTAACTCACTGTGATGGACATGGTTAATTACTGTGATGGACATAGTTAACTTACTGTTATGGACATGGTTAACTCACCGTGATGGACATGGTTAACTCACTGTGATGGACATGGTTAACTCACTGTTATGGACATGGTTAACTCACTGTGATGGACATGGTTAACTCAAGACACTGTGATGGACGTGGTTAACTCACTGTGATGGACATGGTTAACTTACTGTGATGGACAAGGTTAACTCACTATGATGGACATGGTTAACTCACTGTGATGGACATGGTTAACTCACTGTGATGGACATGGTTAACTCACTGTGATGGACATGGTTAACTCACTGTGATGGACATGGTTAACTTACTGTGATGGACATGGTTAACTCACTGTGATGGACATGGTTAACTTACTGTGATGGACATGGTTAACTCACTGTGATGGACGTGGTTAACTCACTGTGATGGACATGGTTAACTCACCGTGATGGACATGGTTAACTCACTGTGATGGACATGGTTAACTCACTGTGATGGACATGGTTAACTCACTGTGATGGACGTGGTTAACTCACTGTGATGGACATGGTTAACTCACTGTGATGGACATGGTTAACTCACTGTGATGGACATGGTTAACTCACTGTGATGGACATGGTTAACTCACTGTGATGGACATGGTTAACTCACTGTGATGGACATGGTTAACTCAGTGTGATGGACATGGTTAACTCACTGTGATGGACATGGTTAACTTACTGTGATGGACATGGTTAACTCACTGTGATGGACGTGGTTAACTCACTGTGATGGACATGGTTAACTCACTGTGATGGACATGGTTAACTCACGACACTGTGATGGACATGGTTAACCCACCGTGATGGACATGGTTAACTCACTCTGATGGACATGGTTAACTCACTGTGATGGACATGGTTAACTCACTGTGATGGACATGGTTAACTCACTGTGATGGACATGGTTAACTCACTGTGATGGACATGGTTAACTCACTGTGATGGACATGGTTAACTCAGTGTGATGGACATGGTTAACACACTGTGATGGACATGGTTAACTCACTGTGATGGACATGGTTAACTCACGACACTGTGATGGACATGGTTAACCCACCGTGATGGACATGGTTAACTCACTCTGATGGACATGGTTAACTTACTGTTATGGACATGGTTAACTCACTGTGATGGACATGGTTAACTCACTGTGATGGACATGGTTAACTCACTGTGATGGACATGGTTAACTCACTGTGATGGACATGGTTAACTCACTGTGATGGACATGGTTAACTCATTGTGATGGACATGGTTAACTCACTGTGATGGAAATGGTTAACTCACGACACTGTGATTGACATGGTTTACTCACTGTGATGGACATGGTTAACTCACTGTGATGGACATGGTTAACTCACCGTGATGGACATGGTTAACTCATTGTGATGGACATGGTTAACTCATTGTGATGGACATGGTTAACTCACTGTGATGGACATGGTTAACTCATTGTGATGGACATGGTTAACTCATTGTGATGGACATGGTTAACTCATTGTGATGGACATGGTTAACTCACTGTGATGGACATGGTTAACTTACTGTGATGGACATGGTTAACTCACTGTGATGGACATGGTTAACAAATTGTGATGCACATGGTTAACTCACTGTGATGGACATGGTTAACTCACTGTGATGGACATGGTTAACACTGTGATGGACAAGGTTAACTCATAACACTATGATGAACATAGTTAACACTGTGATGGACATGGTTAACTCACTGTGATGGACATGGTTAACACTGTGATGGACAAGGTTAACTCATAACAGTATGATGAACATAGTTAACACTGTGATGGACATGGTTAACTCACTGTGATGGACATGGTTAACTTACTGTGATGGACATGGTTAACTCACTGTGATGGACATGGTTAACTCACTGTGATGGACATGGTTAACTCACTGTGATGGACATGGTTAACTCACTATGATGGACGTGGTTAACTCACTGTGATGGACATGGTTAACTCACGACACTGTGATGGACATGGTTAACTCACTGTGATGGACATGGTTAACTCACCGTGATGGACATAGTTAACTCACTGTGATGGACATGGTTAACTCACTGTGATGGACATGGTTAACTTACTGTGATGGACATGGTTAACTCACCGTGATGGACATGGTTAACTCACTGTTATGGACATGGTTAACTCACTGTGATGGACATGGTTAACTCAAGACACTGTGATGGACGTGGTTAACTCACTGTGATGGACATGGTTAACTTACTGTGATGGACAAGGTTAACTCACTATGATGGACATGGTTAACTCACTGTGATGGACATGGTTAACTCACTGTGATGGACATGGTTAACTCACTGTGATGGACATGGTTAACTCAATGTGATGGACATGGTTAACTCACTGTGATGGACATGGTTAACTCACTGTGATGGACATGGTTAACTTACTGTGATGGACATGGTTAACTCACTGTGATGGACGTGGTTAACTCACTGTGATGGACATGGTTAACTCACCGTGATGGACATGGTTAACTCACTGTGATGGACATGGTTAACTCACTGTGATGGACATGGTTAACTCAGTGTGATGGACATGGTTAACTCACTGTGATGGACATGGTTAACTCACTGTGATGGACATGGTTAACTCACTGTGATGGACATGGTTAACTCACTGTGATGGACATGGTTAACTCACTGTGATGGACATGGTTAACTCACTTTGATGGACATGGTTAACTCACTGTGATGGACATGGTTAACTCACTGTGATGGACATGGTTAACTTACTGTGATGGACATGGTTAACTCACTGTGATGGACGTGGTTAACTCACTGTGATTGACATGGTTAACTCACCGTGATGGACATTGTTAACTCACCGTGATGGACATGGTTAACTCACTGTGATGGACATGGTTAACTCACTGTGATGGACATGGTTAACTCACTGTGATGGACATGGTTAACTCAGTGTGATGGACATGGTTAACACACTGTGATGGACATGGTTAACTCACTGTGATGGACATGGTTAACTCACGACACTGTGATGGACATGGTTAACCCACCGTGATGGACATGGTTAACTCACTCTGATGGACATGGTTAACTTACTGTTATGGACATGGTTAACTCACTGTGATGGACATGGTTAACTCACTGTGATGGACATGGTTAACTCACTGTGATGGACATGGTTAACTCACTGTGATGGACATGGTTAACTCACTGTGATGGACATGGTTAACTCACTGTGATGGACATGGTTAACTCACTGTGATGGACATGGTTAACTCACTGTGATGGACATGGTTAAATCACTGTGATGGACATGGTTAACTCACTGTGATGGACATGGTTAACTCACTGTGATGGACATGGTTAACTCACTGTGATGGACATGGTTAACTCACTGTGATGGACATGGTTAACTCACTGTGATGGACATGGTTAACTTACTGTGATGGACATGGTTAACTCACTGTGATGGACGTGGTTAACTCACTGTGATGGACATGGTTAACTCACCGTGATGGACATTGTTAACTCACCGTGATGGACATGGTTAACTCACTGTGATGGACATGGTTAACTCACTGTGATGGACATGGTTAACTCACTGTGATGGACATGGTTAACTCACTGTGATGGACATGGTTAACTCACTGTGATGGACATGGTTAACTCAGTGTGATGGACATGGTTAACACACTGTGATGGACATGGTTAACTCACTGTGATGGACATGGTTAACTCACGACACTGTGATGGACATGGTTAACCCACCGTGATGGACATGGTTAACTCACTCTGATGGACATGGTTAGCTTACTGTTATGGACATGGTTAACTCACTGTGATGGACATGGTTAACTCACTGTGATGGACATGATTAACTCACTGTGATGGACATGGTTAACTCACTGTGATGGACATGGTTAACTCACTGTGATGGACATGGTTAACTCACTGTGATGGACATGGTTAACTCACTGTGATGGACATGGTTAACTCACTGTGATGGACATGGTTAACTCACTGTGATGGACATGGTTAACTCACTGTGATGGACATGGTTAACTCACTGTGATGGACATGGTTAACTCACTGAGATGGACATGGTTAACTCACTGTGATGGACATGGTTAACTCACGACACTGTGATGGACATGGTTAACTCACTGTGATGGACATGGTTAACTCACTGTGATGGACATGGTTAACTCACTGTGATGGACGTGGTTAACTCACTGTGATGGACATGGTTAACTCACTGTGATGGACATGGTTAACTCACCGTGATGGACATGGTTAACTCACTGTGATGGACATGGTTAACTCACTGTGATGGACATGGTTAACTTACTGTGATGGACATGGTTAACTCACTGTGATGGACGTGGTTAACTCACTGTGATGGACATGGTTAACTCACCGTGATGGACATTGTTAACTCACCGTGATGGACATGGTTAACTCACTGTGATGGACATGGTTAACTCACTGTGATGGACATGGTTAACTCACTGTGATGGACATGGTTAACTCACTGTGATGGACATGGTTAACTCAGTGTGATGGACATGGTTAACACACTGTGATGGACATGGTTAACTCACTGTGATGGACATGGTTAACTCACGACACTGTGATGGACATGGTTAACCCACCGTGATGGACATGGTTAACTCACTCTGATGGACATGGTTAACTTACTGTTATGGACATGGTTAACTCACTGTGATGGACATGGTTAACTCACTGTGATGGACATGGTTAACTCACTGTGATGGACATGGTTAACTCACTGTGATGGACATGGTTAACTCACTGTGATGGACATGGTTAACTCACTGTGATGGACATGGTTAACTCACTGTGATGGACATGGTTAACTCACTGTGATGGACATGGTTAAATCACTGTGATGGACATGGTTAACTCACTGTGATGGACATGGTTAACTCACTGTGATGGACATGGTTAACTCACTGTGATGGACATGGTTAACTCACTGTGATGGACATGGTTAACTCACTGTGATGGACATGGTTAACTTACTGTGATGGACATGGTTAACTCACTGTGATGGACGTGGTTAACTCACTGTGATGGACATGGTTAACTCACCGTGATGGACATTGTTAACTCACCGTGATGGACATGGTTAACTCACTGTGATGGACATGGTTAACTCACTGTGATGGACATGGTTAACTCACTGTGATGGACATGGTTAACTCACTGTGATGGACATGGTTAACTCACTGTGATGGACATGGTTAACTCAGTGTGATGGACATGGTTAACACACTGTGATGGACATGGTTAACTCACTGTGATGGACATGGTTAACTCACGACACTGTGATGGACATGGTTAACCCACCGTGATGGACATGGTTAACTCACTCTGATGGACATGGTTAGCTTACTGTTATGGACATGGTTAACTCACTGTGATGGACATGGTTAACTCACTGTGATGGACATGATTAACTCACTGTGATGGACATGGTTAACTCACTGTGATGGACATGGTTAACTCACTGTGATGGACATGGTTAACTCACTGTGATGGACATGGTTAACTCACTGTGATGGACATGGTTAACTCACTGTGATGGACATGGTTAACTCACTGTGATGGACATGGTTAACTCACTGTGATGGACATGGTTAACTCACTGTGATGGACATGGTTAACTCACTGAGATGGACATGGTTAACTCACTGTGATGGACATGGTTAACTCACGACACTGTGATGGACATGGTTAACTCACTGTGATGGACATGGTTAACTCACTGTGATGGACATGGTTAACTCACTGTGATGGACATGGTTAACTCACTGTGATGGACATGGTTAACTCACGACACTGTGATGGACATGGTTAACTCACTGTGATGGACATGGTTAACTCACTGTGATGGACATGGTTAACTCACTGTGATGGACATGGTTAACTGACTGTGATGTACATGGTTAACTCACGACACTGTGTTGGACATGGTTAACTTACCGTGATGGACATGGTTAACTCACTGTGATGGACATGGTTAACTCACGACACTGTGATGGACATGGTTAACTCACTGTGATGGACATGGTTAACTCACTGTGATGGACATGGTTAACTTACTGTGGTGGACATGGTTAACTCACTGTGATGGACATGGTTAACTCACTGTGATGGACATGGTTAACTCACTGTGATGGACATGGTTAACTCACTGTGATGGACATGGTTAACTTACTGTGATGGACATGGTTAACTCACTGTGATGGACGTGGTTAACTCACTGTGATGGACATGGTTAACTCACCGTGATGGACATGGTTAACTCACCGTGATGGACATGGTTAACTCACTGTGATGGACATGGTTAACTCACTGTGATGGACATGGTTAACTCACTGTGATGGACATGGTTAACTCACTGTGATGGACATGGTTAACTCACTGTGATGGACATGGTTAACTCAGTTTGATGGACATGGTTAACACACTGTGATGGACATGGTTAACTCACTGTGATGGACATGGTTAACTCACTGTGATGGACATGGTTAACTCACTGTGATGGACATGGTTAACTCACGACACTGTGATGGACATGGTTAACTCACTGTGATGGACATGGTTAACTCATTGTGATGGACATGGTTAACTCACTGTGATGGACATGGTTAACTCACGACACTGTGATTGACATGGTTTACTCACTGTGATGGACATGGTTAACTCACTGTGATGGACATGGTTAACTCACCGTGATGGACATGGTTAACTCATTGTGATGGACATGGTTAACTCATTGTGATGGACATGGTTAACTCACTGTGATGGACATGGTTAACTCACTGTGATGGACATGGTTAACTCATTGTGATGGACATGGTTAACTCATTGTGATGGACATGGTTAACTCACTGTGATGGACATGGTTAACTTACTGTGATGGACATGGTTAACTCACTGTGATGGACATGGTTAACAAATTGTGATGCACATGGTTAACTCACTGTGATGGACATGGTTAACTCACTGTGATGGACATGGTTAACACTGTGATGGACAAGGTTAACTCATAACACTATGATGAACATAGTTAACACTGTGATGGACATGGTTAACTCACTGTGATGGACAAGGTTAACTCATAACAGTATGATGAACATAGTTAACACTGTGATGGACATGGTTAACTCACTGTGATGGACATGGTTAACTTACTGTGATGGACATGGTTAACTCACTGTGATGGACATGGTTAACTCACTGTGATGGACATGGTTAACTCACTGTGATGGACATGGTTAACTCACTATGATGGACGTGGTTAACTCACTGTGATGGACATGGTTAACTCACGACACTGTGATGGACATGGTTAACTCACTGTGATGGACATGGTTAACTCACTGTGATGGACATGGTTAACTCACTGTGATGGACATGGTTAACTCACTGTGATGGACATGGTTAACTTACTGTGATTTACATGGTTAACTCACGACACTGTGATGGACATGGTTAACCCACCGTGATGGACATGGTTAACTCACTGTGATGGACATGGTTAACTCACTGTGATGGACGTGGTTAACTCACTGTGATGGACATGGTTAACTCACTGTGATGGACATGGTTAATTACTGTGATGGACATAGTTAACTTACTGTTATGGACATGGTTAACTCACCGTGATGGACATGGTTAACTCACTGTGATGGACATGGTTAACTCACTGTTATGGACATGGTTAACTCACTGTGATGGTCATGGTTAACTCAAGACACTGTGATGGACGTGGTTAACTCACTGTGATGGACATGGTTAACTTACTGTGATGGACAAGGTTAACTCACTATGATGGACATGGTTAACTCACTGTGATGGACATGGTTAACTCACTGTGATGGACATGGTTAACTCACTGTGATGGACATGGTTAACTCACTGTGATGGACATGGTTAACTTACTGTGATGGACATGGTTAACTCACTGTGATGGACATGGTTAACTTACTGTGATGGACATGGTTAACTCACTGTGATGGACGTGGTTAACTCACTGTGATGGACATGGTTAACTCACCGTGATGGACATGGTTAACTCACTGTGATGGACATGGTTAACTCACTGTGATGGACATGGTTAACTCACTGTGATGGACGTGGTTAACTCACTGTGATGGACATGGTTAACTCACTGTGATGGACATGGTTAACTCACTGTGATGGACATGGTTAACTCACTGTGATGGACATGGTTAACTCACTGTGATGGACATGGTTAACTCACTGTGATGGACATGGTTAACTCACTGTGATGGACATGGTTAACTCACTGTGATGGACATGGTTAACTTACTGTGATGGACATGGTTAACTCACTGTGATGGACGTGGTTAACTCACTGTGATGGACATGGTTAACTCACCGTGATGGACATTGTTAACTCACCGTGATGGACATGGTTAACTCACTGTGATGGACATGGTGAACTCACTGTGATGGACATGGTTAACTCACTGTGATGGACATGGTTAACTCACTGTGATGGACATGGTTAACTCACTGTGATGGACATGGTTAACTCAGTGTGATGGACATGGTTAACACACTGTGATGGACATGGTTAACTCACTGTGATGGACATGGTTAACTCACGACACTGTGATGGACATGGTTAACCCACCGTGATGGACATGGTTAACTCACTCTGATGGACATGGTTAACTTACTGTTATGGACATGGTTAACTCACTGTGATGGACATGGTTAACTCACTGTGATGGACATGGTTAACTCACTGTGATGGACATGGTTAACTCACTGTGATGGACATGGTTAACTCACTGTGATGGACATGGTTAACTCACGACACTGTGATGGACATGGTTAACTCACTGTGATGGACATGGTTAACTCATTGTGATGGACATGGTTAACTCACTGTGATGGACATGGTTAACTCACGACACTGTGATTGACATGGTTTACTCACTGTGATGGACATGGTTAACTCACTGTGATGGACATGGTTAACTCACCGTGATGGACATGGTTAACTCATTGTGATGGACATGGTTAACTCATTGTGATGGACATGGTTAACTCACTGTGATGGACATGGTTAACTCACTGTGATGGACATGGTTAACTCATTGTGATGGACATGGTTAACTCATTGTGATGGACATGGTTAACTCACTGTGATGGACATGGTTAACTTACTGTGATGGACATGGTTAACTCACTGTGATGGACATGGTTAACAAATTGTGATGCACATGGTTAACTCACTGTGATGGACATGGTTAACTCACTGTGATGGACATGGTTAACACTGTGATGGACAAGGTTAACTCATAACACTATGATGAACATAGTTAACACTGTGATGGACATGGTTAACTCACTGTGATGGACATGGTTAACACTGTGATGGACAAGGTTAACTCATAACAGTATGATGAACATAGTTAACACTATGATGGACATGGTTAACTCACTGTGATGGACATGGTTAACTTACTGTGATGGACATGGTTAACTCACTGTGATGGACATGGTTAACTCACTGTGATGGACATGGTTAACTCACTGTGATGGACATGGTTAACTCACTATGATGGACGTGGTTAACTCACTGTGATGGACATGGTTAACTCACGACACTGTGATGGACATGGTTAACTCACTGTGATGGACATGGTTAACTCACTGTGATGGACGTGGTTAACTCACTGTGATGGACATGGTTAACTCACCGTGATGGACATGGTTAACTCACCGTGATGGACATGGTTAACTCACTGTGATGGACATGGTTAACTCACTGTGATGGACATGGTTAACTCACTGTGATGGACATGGTTAACTCACTGTGATGGACATGGTTAACTCACTGTGATGGACATGGTTAACTCAGTTTGATGGACATGGTTAACACACTGTGATGGACATGGTTAACTCACTGTGATGGACATGGTTAACTCACTGTGATGGACATGGTTAACTCACTGTGATGGACATGGTTAACTCACGACACTGTGATGGACATGGTTAACTCACTGTGATGGACATGGTTAACTCATTGTGATGGACATGGTTAACTCACGACACTGTGATTGACATGGTTTACTCACTGTGATGGACATGGTTAACTCACTGTGATGGACATGGTTAACTCACCGTGATGGACATGGTTAACTCATTGTGATGGACATGGTTAACTCATTGTGATGGACATGGTTAACTCACTGTGATGGACATGGTTAACTCACTGTGATGGACATGGTTAACTCATTGTGATGGACATGGTTAACTCATTGTGATGGACATGGTTAACTCACTGTGATGGACATGGTTAACTTACTGTGATGGACATGGTTAACTCACTGTGATGGACATGGTTAACAAATTGTGATGCACATGGTTAACTCACTGTGATGGACATGGTTAACTCACTGTGATGGACATGGTTAACACTGTGATGGACAAGGTTAACTCATAACACTATGATGAACATAGTTAACACTGTGATGGACATGGTTAACTCACTGTGATGGACATGGTTAACTTACTGTGATGGACATGGTTAACTCACTGTGATGGACATGGTTAACTCACTGTGATGGACATGGTTAACTCACTGTGATGGACATGGTTAACTCACTATGATGGACGTGGTTAACTCACTGTGATGGACATGGTTAACTCACGACACTGTGATGGACATGGTTAACTCACTGTGATGGACATGGTTAACTCACTGTGATGGACATGGTTAACTCACTGTGATGGACATGGTTAACTTACTGTGATTTACATGGTTAACTCACGACACTGTGATGGACATGGTTAACCCACCGTGATGGACATGGTTAACTCACTGTGATGGACATGGTTAACTCACTGTGATGGACGTGGTTAACTCACTGTGATGGACATGGTTAACTCACTGTGATGGACATGGTTAATTACTGTGATGGACATAGTTAACTTACTGTTATGGACATGGTTAACTCACCGTGATGGACATGGTTAACTCACTGTGATGGACATGGTTAACTCACTGTTATGGACATGGTTAACTCACTGTGATGGACATGGTTAACTCAAGACACTGTGATGGACGTGGTTAACTCACTGTGATGGACATGGTTAACTTACTGTGATGGACAAGGTTAACTCACTATGATGGACATGGTTAACTCACTGTGATGGACATGGTTAACTCACTGTGATGGACATGGTTAACTCACTGTGATGGACATGGTTAACTCACTGTGATGGACATGGTTAACTTACTGTGATGGACATGGTTAACTCACTGTGATGGACATGGTTAACTTACTGTGATGGACATGGTTAACTCACTGTGATGGACGTGGTTAACTCACTGTGATGGACATGGTTAACTCACCGTGATGGACATGGTTAACTCACTGTGATGGACATGGTTAACTCACTGTGATGGACATGGTTAACTCACTGTGATGGACGTGGTTAACTCACTGTGATGGACATGGTTAACTCACTGTGATGGACATGGTTAACTCACTGTGATGGACATGGTTAACTCACTGTGATGGACATGGTTAACTCACTGTGATGGACATGGTTAACTCACTGTGATGGACATGGTTAACTCAGTGTGATGGACATGGTTAACTCACTGTGATGGACATGGTTAACTTACTGTGATGGACATGGTTAACTCACTGTGATGGACGTGGTTAACTCACTGTGATGGACATGGTTAACTCACCGTGATGGACATTGTTAACTCACCGTGATGGACATGGTTAACTCACTGTGATGGACATGGTTAACTCACTGTGATGGACATGGTTAACTCACTGTGATGGACATGGTTAACTCACTGTGATGGACATGGTTAACTCAGTGTGATGGACATGGTTAACACACTGTGATGGACATGGTTAACTCACTGTGATGGACATGGTTAACTCACGACACTGTGATGGACATGGTTAACCCACCGTGATGGACATGGTTAACTCACTCTGATGGACATGGTTAACTTACTGTTATGGACATGGTTAACTCACTGTGATGGACATGGTTAACTCACTGTGATGGACATGGTTAACTCACTGTGATGGACATGGTTAACTCACTGTGATGGACATGGTTAACTCACTGTGATGGACATGGTTAACTCATTGTGATGGACATGGTTAACTCACTGTGATGGACATGGTTAACTCACGACACTGTGATTGACATGGTTTACTCACTGTGATGGACATGGTTAACTCACTGTGATGGACATGGTTAACTCACCGTGATGGACATGGTTAACTCATTGTGATGGACATGGTTAACTCATTGTGATGGACATGGTTAACTCACTGTGATGGACATGGTTAACTCATTGTGATGGACATGGTTAACTCATTGTGATGGACATGGTTAACTCATTGTGATGGACATGGTTAACTCACTGTGATGGACATGGTTAACTTACTGTGATGGACATGGTTAACTCACTGTGATGGACATGGTTAACAAATTGTGATGCACATGGTTAACTCACTGTGATGGACATGGTTAACTCACTGTGATGGACATGGTTAACACTGTGATGGACAAGGTTAACTCATAACACTATGATGAACATAGTTAACACTGTGATGGACATGGTTAACTCACTGTGATGGACATGGTTAACACTGTGATGGACAAGGTTAACTCATAACAGTATGATGAACATAGTTAACACTGTGATGGACATGGTTAACTCACTGTGATGGACATGGTTAACTTACTGTGATGGACATGGTTAACTCACTGTGATGGACATGGTTAACTCACTGTGATGGACATGGTTAACTCACTGTGATGGACATGGTTAACTCACTATGATGGACGTGGTTAACTCACTGTGATGGACATGGTTAACTCACGACACTGTGATGGACATGGTTAACTCACTGTGATGGACATGGTTAACTCACTGTGATGGACATGGTTAACTCACTGTGATGGACATGGTTAACTCACTGTGATGGACATGGTTAACTTACTGTGATTTACATGGTTAACTCACGACACTGTGATGGACATGGTTAACCCACCGTGATGGACATGGTTAACTCACTGTGATGGACATGGTTAACTCACTGTGATGGACGTGGTTAACTCACTGTGATGGACATGGTTAACTCACTGTGATGGACATGGTTAATCACTGTGATGGACATAGTTAACTTACTGTTATGGACATGGTTAACTCACCGTGATGGACATGGTTAACTCACTGTGATGGACATGGTTAACTCACTGTTATGGACATGGTTAACTCACTGTGATGGACATGGTTAACTCAAGACACTGTGATGGACGTGGTTAACTCACTGTGATGGACATGGTTAACTCACTGTGATGGACATGGTTAACTCACTATGATGGACATGGTTAACTCACTGTGATGGACATGGTTAACTCACTGTGATGGACATGGTTAACTCACTGTGATGGACATGGTTAACTCACTGTGATGGACATGGTTAACTTACTGTGATGGACATGGTTAACTCACTGTGATGGACATGGTTAACTTACTGTGATGGACATGGTTAACTCACTGTGATGGACGTGGTTAACTCACTGTGATGGACATGGTTAACTCACCGTGATGGACATGGTTAACTCACTGTGATGGACATGGTTAACTCACTGTGATGGACATGGTTAACTCACTGTGATGGACGTGGTTAACTCACTGTGATGGACATGGTTAACTCACTGTGATGGACATGGTTAACTCACTGTGATGGACATGGTTAACTCACTGTGATGGACATGGTTAACTCACTGTGATGGACATGGTTAACTCACTGTGATGGACATGGTTAACTCACTGTGATGGACATGGTTAACTCACTGTGATGGACATGGTTAACTTACTGTGATGGACATGGTTAACTCACTGTGATGGACGTGGTTAACTCACTGTGATGGACATGGTTAACTCACCGTGATGGACATTGTTAACTCACCGTGATGGACATGGTTAACTCACTGTGATGGACATGGTTAACTCACTGTGATGGACATGGTTAACTCACTGCGATGGACATGGTTAACTCACTGTGATGGACATGGTTAACTCACTGTGATGGACATGGTTAACTCAGTGTGATGGACATGGTTAACTCACTGTGATGGACATGGTTAACTCACTGTGATGGACATGGTTAACTCACGACACTGTGATGGACATGGTTAACTCACTCTGATGGACATGGTTAACTTACTGTTATGGACATGGTTAACTCACTGTGATGGACATGGTTAACTCACTGTGATGGACATGGTTAACTCACTGTGATGGACATGGTTAACTCACTGTGATGGACATGGTTAACTCACTGTGATGGACATGGTTAACTCACTGTGATGGACATGGTTAACTCACTGTGATGGACATGGTTAACTCACTGTGATGGACATGGTTAACTCACTGTGATGGACATGGTTAACTCACTGTGATGGACATGGTTAAATCACTGTGATGGACATGGTTAACTCACTGTGATGGACATGGTTAACTCACTGTGATGGACATGGTTAACTCACTGAGATGGACATGGTTAACTCATTGTGATGGACATGGTTAACTCACTGTGATGGACATGGTTAACTCACTGTGATGGACATGGTTAACTCACTGTGATGGACATGGTTAACTCACTGTGATGGACATGGTTAACTCACTGTGATGGACGTGGTTAACTCACTGTGATGGACATGGTTAACTCACTGTGATGGACATGGTTAACTTACTGTGATGGACATAGTTAACTTACTGTGATGGACATGGTTAACTCACCGTGATGGACATGGTTAACTCACTGTGATGGACATGGTTAACTCACTGTGATGGACATGGTTAACTCACTGTTATGGACATGGTTAACTCACTGTGATGGACATGGTTAACTCAAGACACTGTGATGGACGTGGTTAACTCACTGTGATGGACATGGTTAACTTACTGTGATGGACAAGGTTAACTCACTATGATGGACATGGTTAACTCACTGTGATGGACATGGTTAACTCACTGTGATGGACATGGTTAACTCACTGTGATGGACATGGTTAACTCACTGTGATGGACATGGTTAACTTACTGTGATGGACATGGTTAACTCACTGTGATGGACATGGTTAACTTACTGTGATGGACATGGTTAACTCACTGTGATGGACGTGGTTAACTCACTGTGATGGACATGGTTAACTCACCGTGATGGACATGGTTAACTCACTGTGATGGACATGGTTAACTCACTGTGATGGACATGGTTAACTCACTGTGATGGACATGGTTAACTCACTGTGATGGACATGGTTAACTTACTTTGATGTACATGGTTAACACTGTGATGGACAAGGTTAACTCATAACACTATGATGAACATAGTTAACACTGTGATGGACATGGTTAACTCACGACACTGTGATGGACATGGTTAACTCACTGTGATGGACATGGTTAACTTACTGTGATGGACATGGTTAACACTGTGATGGACAAGGTTAACTCATAACACTATGATGAACATAGTTAACACTGTGATGGACATGGTTAACTCACGACACTGTGATGGACATGGTTAACTCACTGTGATGGACATGGTTAACTCAGTGTGATGGACATGGTTAACTCACTGTGATGGACCTGGTTAACTCACTGTGATGGACATGGTTAACTTACGACACTGTGATGGACTTGGTTAACCCACCGTGATGGACATGGTTAACTCACTGTGATGGACATGGTTAACTCACTGTGATGGACGTGGTTAACTCACTGTGATGGACATGGTTAACTCACTGTGATGGACATGGTTAACTTACTGTGATGGACATAGTTAACTTACTGTGATGGACATGGTTAACTCACCGTGATGGACATGGTTAACTCACTGTGATGGACATGGGTAACTCACTGTGATGGACATGGTTAACTCAAGACACTGTGATGGACGTGGTTAACTCACTGTGATGGACATGGTTAACTTACTGTGATGGACAAGGTTAACTCACTATGATGGACATGGTTAACTCACTGTGATGGACATGGTTAACTCACTGTGATGGACATGGTTAACTCACTGTGATGGACATGGTTAACTCACCGTGATGGACATGGTTAACTCACTGTGATGGACATGGTTAACTCACTGTGATGGACATGGTTAACTCACTGTGATGGACATGGTTAACTCACTGTGATGGACATGGTTAACTCACTGTGATGGACATGGTTAACTCAGTGTGATGGACATGGTTAACACACTGTGATGGACATGGTTAACTCACTGTGATGTACATGGTTAACTCACGACACTGTGATGGACATGGTTAACCCACCGTGATGGACATGGTTAACTCACTCTGATGGACATGGTTAACTTACTGTTATGGACATGGTTAACTCACTGTGATGGACATGGTTAACTCACTGTGATGGACATGGTTAACTCACTGTGATGGACATGGTTAACTCACTGTGATGGACATGGTTAACTCACTGTGATGGACATGGTTAACTCACTGTGATGGACATGGTGAACTCACTGTGATGGACATGGTTAACTCACTGTGATGGACATGGTTAACTCACTGTGATGGACATGGTTAAATCACTGTGATGGACATGGTTAACTCACTGTGATGGACATGGTTAACTCACTGTGATGGACATGGTTAACTCACTGAGATGGACATGGTTAACTCACTGTGATGGACATGGTTAACTCACGACACTGTGATGGACATGGTTAACTCACTGTGATGGACATGGTTAACTCATTGTGATGGACATGGTTAACTCACTGTGATGGACATGGTTAACTCACGACACCGTGATTGACATGGTTAACTCACTGTGATGGACATGGTTAACTCACTGTGATGGACATGGTTAACTCACTGTGATGGACATGGTTAACTCATTGTGATGGACATGGTTAACTCATTGTGATGGACATGGTTAACTCACTGTGATGGACATGGTTAACTCATTGTGATGGACATGGTTAACTCACTGTGATGGACATGGTTAACTCACTGTGATGGACATGGTTAACTCAATGTGATGGACATGGTTAACTCATTGTGATGGACATGGTTAACTCACTGTGATGGACATTGTTAACTCACTGTGATGGACATGGTTAACTCACTGTGATGGACATGGTTAACTCATTGTGATGCACATGGTTAACTCACTGTGATGGACATGGTTAACTCACTGTGATGGACATGGTTAACACTGTGATGGACAAGGTTAACTCATAACACTATGATGAACATAGTTAACACTGTGATGGACATGGTTAACTCACTGTGATGGACATGGTTAACACTGTGATGGACAAGGTTAACTCATAACACTATGATGAACATAGTTAACACTGCGATGGACATGGTTAACTCACGACACTGTGATGGACATGGTTAACTGACTGTGATGGACATGGTTAACTCACGACACTGTGATGGACATGTTTAACTCACTGTGATGGACATGGTTAACACTGTGATGGACAAGGTTAACTCACTGTGATGGACATGGTTAACTCATAACACTATGATGAACATAGTTAACACTGTGATGTACATGGTTAACTCACGACACTGTGATGGACATGGTTAACTCACTGTGATGGACATGGTTAACTTACTGTGATGGACATGGTTAACTCACTGTGATGGACATGGTTAACTCACGACACTGTGATGGACATGGTTAACTCACTGTGATGGACATGGTTAACTCACTGTGATTGACATGGTTCACTCACTATGATGAACATGGTTAACTCATTGTGATGGACATGGTTAACTCACTGTGATGGACATGGTTAACTCACGACAATGTGATGGACATGGTTAACTCACTGTGATGGACGTGGTTAACTCACTGTGATGGACATGGTTAACTCACTGTGATGGACATGGTTAACTCACTGTTATGGACGTGGTTAACTCACTGTGATGGACATGGTTAATTCACTGTGATGGACATGGTTAACTCACTGTGATGGACATGGTTAACTCACTGTGATGGACGTGGTTAACTCACTGTGATGGACATGGTTAACTCACTGTGATGGACATGGTTAACTCACTGTGATGGACATGGTTAACTCACCGTGATGGACATGGTTAATTCACTGTGATGGACATGGTTAACTCACTGTGATGGACATGGTTAACTCACTGTGATGGACATGGTTAACTCACGACACTGTGATGGACATGGTTAACTCACTGTGATGGACATGGTTAACTCACTGTGATGGACATGGTTAACTCACTGTGATGGACATGGTTAACTCACTGTGATGGACATGGTTAACTCACTGTGATGGACATGGTTAACTCACTGTGATGGACATGGTTAACTCACTGTGATGGACATGGTTAACTCACTGTGATGGACATGGTTAACTCACTGTGATGGACATGGTTAACTTACTGTGATGGACATGGTTAACTCACTGTGATGGACATGGTTAACTCACTGTGATGGACATGGTTAACTCACTGTGATGGACATGGTTAACTCATAACACTGATGGCAAACATTCTTATTTATTTTCTATCAATCCATGAAATATAATTGCCTTTCAGTAGTCAGTAGACTTATACCATCCGTAGTCAGTAGGATTATACCATCCGTAGTCAGTAGGATTACACAATCCGTAGTCAGTAGTCAGTAGGATTATACCATCCGTAGTCAGTAGGATTACACCATCTGTAGTCAGTAGGATTATACCATCCGTAGTCAGTAGGATTACTCTATCTCTAGTCAATAGGATTACTCCATCCGTAGTCGGTAGGATTATACCATCCGTAGTCAGTAGGATTACACCATCAGTAGTCAGTAGGAATACACCATCTGTAGTCAGTAGGATTACACCATATGTTGTCAGTAGGATTACACCATCCGTTGTCAGTAGGATTATACCATCTGTAGTCAGTAGGAATACACCATCTGTAGTCAGTAGGATTACACCATCCGTTGTCAGTAGGATTATACCATCTGTAGTCAGTAGGATTAAACCGTCCGTAGTCAGTAGGATTATACCATCCCTCGTCAGTAGGACTACACAATCCGTAGTCAGTTGGATAACACCATCTGTAGTCAGTAGGATTACACCATCTGTAGTCAGTAGGATTACACCATCCGTAGTCAGTAGGATTAAACCATCCGTAGTCAGTAGGAATACACTATCTGTAGTCAGTAGGATTACACCATCCGTAGTCAGTAGGATTACACCATCCGTAGTCAGTAGGTTTAAACCATCCGTAGTCAGTAAGATTAAACCATCTGTAGTCAGTAGGATTACACCATCCGTAGTCAGTAGGATTATACCATCCGTAGTCAGTAGGATTAAACCATCCCTAGTCTTGTTGCAGACTGTCTCCAGGAGTTCACCTTCTCTACCGCTCTAGTCTGTTATTGATTGTATTTCTCCTTTCAATCTCCAGGTTCTCAGTTCTCCTGGTCACTCAGTGTGCTTCTCACTTTGAAGAGGAGGGATAGCATGAGCACTTAGTCCTCCTCCTAAAGAGGGGATCATCTCTCTCTCTCTCGATTTTATTGACATGGCATGTTCATTATGACATACATTGTCAAAGTATACATATATAAAAATAAATATATATATATATATTTATATATAAAATATATATATATTTATAAATAAATGGTGGGACCAACAGCAATAATAATAGTAGTAGTGGACATGGGATTACCATTAACAACAACTACAACAACAATATTAATGAGAACAACAATACATTAAAGCAATGGTAGTAGACCAGTGTCAACATGACTGAGAAGACACATGACCTGGTAGTAGACCAGTGTCAACATGACTGAGAAGACACATGACCTGGTAGTAGACCAGTGTCAACATGACTGAGAAGACACATGACATTACTTTGCACTTTTCACTGGCTGTCCCTCAGGTTGTGGCAGGAGGACACATATTTGGCAGCCAAAACTGCACATTTTGGCTTTTCACCCAATAAATATTAGATTTTTTCTTCATCTTTTATAGTTTCAAATTCTTTGCATTGAATTATAATAATATTATCTTAGGTCTGAGTATTTGTCACAGTGTAATAGGAAATGCAGCTCTCTCTCTCTCTCTCTCTCTCTCTCTCTCTCTCTCTCTCTCTCTCTCTCTCTCTCTCTCTCTCTCTCTCTCTCTCTCTCTCTCTCTCTCTCTCTCAACTATTCAATGAGCAGAGACAAAAGTTTGAACCCAAATCCTCAGATTTTTAAAACTCGCAAGTTGATGAGAAGTATAACTCCCCCCCCCCCCCCCCCCCCCCCCCCCGTAAATAAGACATGGCTATAGAAAGACATGGCTATAGAAACACTAGACCCCCCCCCCCCCCCCCTCCTCCCCTCAGGCCAAAGACAGTTAGAGAATTGTCTCTTCTGTTCCATTTTTCAATTGGATTCTGCTTATGGGCGCTGATATGGGCCCCCAGGGTCCAATAATAAGCTTAATGGGTCTGATGGCGTCTCTAGCCCAGTTTCCCCAATAATCAGCACCCATCTGGCACGCTGGAATCCTCACATCCCATTCCCGGTGTTCCCCTCCCCTTCTCACCCAGCACCAGCTGCTCCTTTCTGGGGATGGTGAGACAGGAGACGGGCGTTCTGCTCCACATAGAGTCCAGTCTCTGCACAACGGTTGCCACACGTAGACCCAGGTCCCGACCGAGCATGTTCACCTGCAGGGAATGCACCTTCCCGGGTGGCCTGGTCTCAGGTCTGTGCCATCTTGCCAACTCCTGACGCAATACAAAACAGATCAGAGACCAGGCTGCTGCTCGGGGAGATCTGGAGCAGATCACTGACAGGGTAGAGATGGGGTGTAGTCACTGACAGACATGAGACGGGGTGTAGTCACTGACAGGGTAAAGATGGGGTGTAGTCACTGACAGGGTAGAGATGGGGTGTAGTCACTGACAGACATGAGATGGGGTGTAGTCACTGACAGGGTAGAGATGGGGTGTAGTCACTGACAGGGTAGAGATGGGGTGTAGTCACTGACAGACATGAGACGGGGTGTAGTCACTGACAGACATGAGACGGGGTGTAGTCACTGACAGGGTAGAGATGGGGTGTAGTCACTGACAGGGTAGAGATGGGGTGTAGTCACTGACAGGGTAGAGATGGGGTGTAGTCACTGACAGACATGAGATGGGGTGTAGTCACTGACATGGTAGAGATGGGGTGTAGTCACTGACATGGTAGAGATGGGGTGTAGTCACTGACAGGGTAGAGATGGGGTGTAGTCACTGACAGGGTAGAGACCGGGGTGTAGTCACTGACAGGGTAGAGATGGGGTGTAGTCACTGACATGGTAGAGATGGGGTGTAGTCACTGACAGGGTAGAGACGGGGTGTAGTCACTGACAGGGTAGAGACCGGGGTGTAGTCACTGACAGGGTAGAGATGGGGTGTAGTCACTGACAGGGTAGAGATGGGGTGTAGTCACTGACAGGGTAGAGACCGGGGTGTAGTCACTGACAGGGTAGAGATGGGGTGTAGTCACTGACAGACATGAGACGGGGTGTAGTCACTGACAGACATGAGACGGGGTGTAGTCACTGACAGGGTAGAGATGGGGTGTAGTCACTGACAGGGTAGAGATGGGGTGTAGTCACTGACAGGGTAGAGATGGGGTGTAGTCACTGACATGGTAGAGATGGGGTGTAGTCACTGACATGGTAGAGATGGGGTGTAGTCACTGACAGGGTAGAGATGGGGTGTAGTCACTGACAGACATGAGACGGGGTGTAGTCACTGACAGGGTAGAGATGGGGTGTAGTCACTGACAGGGTAGAGATGGGGTGTAGTCACTGACAGGGTAGAGACCGGGGTGTAGTCACTGACAGGGTAGAGACCGGGGTGTAGTCACTGACAGGGTAGAGATGGGGTGTAGTCACTGACAGGGTAGAGATGGGGTATAGTCACTGACAGGGTAGAGATGGGGTGTAGTCACTGACAGGGTAGAGATGGGGTGTAGTCACTGACAGGGTAGAGACAGGGTGTAGTCACTGACAGGGTAGAGACCGGGGTGTAGTCACTGACAGGGTAGAGATGGGGTGTAGTCACTGACAGGGTAGAGATGGGGTATAGTCACTGACAGGGTAGAGATGGGGTGTAGTCACTGACAGGGTAGAGACAGGGTGTAGTCACTGACAGGGTAGAGACCGGGGTGTAGTCACTGACAGGGTAGAGATGGGGTATAGTCACTGACAGGGTAGAGATGGGGTTTAGTCACTGACAGGGTAGAGACCGGGGTGTAGTCACTGACAGGGTAGAGACCGGGGTGTAGTCACTGACAGGGTAGAGATGGGGTGTAGTCACTGACAGGGTAGAGACCGGGGTGTAGTCACTGACAGGGTAGAGACCGGTGTGTAGTCACTGACAGGGTAGAGACCGGGGTGTAGTCACTGACAGGGTAGAGACCGGGGTGTAGTCACTGACAGGGTAGAGACCGGGGTGTAGTCACTGACAGGGTAGAGACCGGGGTGTAGTCACTGACAGGGTAGAGACGGAGTAAAGTCACTGACAGGGTAGAGACCGGGGTGTAGTCACTGTAAGGGAATACCCCCCTGAATTGGACAAAAATGAATGGCAAGATATTGGCATTGGACAAACCATATACACGATGTCCAATACCACCCAAAGCGGCGTTGATTCGTGGAAAGTATATGGCAAATGCCATATGGCAATTGCCAATTGTAACACTTCAAAAATCCAACAGAGTGCGCTCCACCGGGGTTTTTCATATTGACAGGGTAGAGACCGGGGTGTAGTCACTGACAGGGTAGAGACCGGGGTGTAGTCACTGACAGGGTAGAGATGGAGTAAAGTCACTGACAGGGTTAACATTTGATTTGTTAGGCTCCTAATTAGCAGACTCCAATGGCTTCAGCCATTACAGAGACATTACAGACAATTGACTTTACAATTTACATACGTTCAAAAACATGAACATGTAGTGTGTGTGTGTGTGTGTGTGTGTGTGTGTGTGTGTGTGTGTGTGTGTGTGTGTGTGTATCTATCATTGACACATACATTCGGAAAGTTTTCCGACCTCTTCACCTTTTCCACATTTTGTTACGTTACAGCCTTGTGCTAAAATGTTGTCAATACATTTTTTTCCTCATCAATCTACACAAAATATCCCGTAATGACAAAGTGAAAACAGTTTTTTTTTAGCCATTGTTGCAAATTTATTACAAACAAAAAACAGATGCCTTATTTACATAAGTCTTCAAAGCCTTTACGATGAGTCAGGAAAACAACCTCTCACTCAACGTCAACAAAACAAAGGAGATGATCGTGGACTTCAGGAAACAGCAGAGGGAGCACCCCACCTATCCACATCGATGGAACAGTAGTGGAGAAGGTGAAAAGTTTCAAGTACCTCGACGTACACATCACGGACAAACTGAAATGCTCCACCCACACAGCAGCAGCGCCTCTTCAAACTCAGGAGGCTGAAGAGATTTGGCTTGTCACCTAAAACCCTCACAAACTTATACAGATGCACACTTGAGAGCATCCTGTCGGGCTGTATCACCGCCTGGTACGGCAACTGCACCGCCCTCAACCGCAAGGCTCTCCAGAGCTTCTATCTCAAGGTAATCAGACTGCTAAACAGCCATCACTAACACAGAGAGGCTGCTGCCTACATACAGACTCAAATAATTGGCCACTTGGCCACAAAAAAATGGAACACTAGTCAATTTTAATAATGCCACTTTAATAATGTTTACATATCTTACATTACTCATCTCATATGTAAATACTGTATTTTATACCATCTATCGCATCTTGCCTATGCCGTTCGGCCATCATCCATATATTTATATGTACATATTCTTATTCCATCCCTTTAGATTTGTGTGTATTAGGAAGTTGTTGTGGAATTGTAAGATTACATGTTAGATATTACTGCACTGTCAGAACTAGAAGCACAAGCATTTTGCTACACTCGAAATAACATCTGCTAACCATGTGTATGGTCAGGTTACTCTTTTACTCCTCTCAGTGGAGTTAGGTCTGCTCTATACCTAATTAGAATTAACCCACTGAGTCCCTTCCCTGTTTCACACCTGGTAGTTTGGTGGATGGGACTACCAGCTCTCTGTAACCTAGAGGGTAACCAGTGGGTACATCTCCTCTATACCACCCACCTGGTAGTGTGGTGGATGGGACTACCAGCTCTCTGTAACCTAGAGGGCAACCAGTGGGTCCATCTCCTCTATACCACCCACCTGGTAGTGTGGTGGATGGGACTACCAGCTCTCTGCAACCTAGAGGGCAACCAGTGGGTCCGTCTCCTCTATACCAGGTTTCTTGCAGGATGACAATGTCTGTATTACTGATTTCTTTGGTGATGTCTGGGTTCCTGCTCTTTAGGCCAAAGGCCGATGACCTCAGGCCTTGGATATTCCAGGATGATATAGCGAAGGCTTTGTGTTCCATGAAGTGTCCAATGTTGTGTGGTTTGGCCTCAGGCCAGTGAGAGGTATGTACCATCTGGTACATGCCATTGGCTTAGGTAAGGGGGGTTGGGCCTGTTTGCCCGCTCACTAACTGGGTGTATGTGTGACTTCCATGCTGAGGCCCTCTTTGCGGGAGTGGGGTGCATGGGGTGGGCAGGAGTGGCATAGGTCTGATCTGAGGGGGCCTAAATGGGGTGTGGGCATGGTTGACATGGGGGGGGGGGGGTGTTGATTGGTTGGGGTGTGGATGTGGATGTGTCTGGGGGAGCTGTGGTCTGGATGTAAGTCCTCTTGGCGTGGGTCCTCTATGTGTAGGTCCAGGGGGGGGTCCTGCAGGTCTTGGAGGGTGTCTCGCTGGTCTGGGTGGGGTGTCTATTGATCTGCTGTGTGAAATGTTGGGGATACGATTGAGAGCGATGTCCTTTAGGGTTCGGGCAAAGGTGGGCACTGCTGCCTTGTAGAGGTGGACCTGGTCATAGAGGCTGTTCAAGTCCAGGGTGGAGTAGTGGGCCAGGAAAACATTTGGTTTTGAGGCACAGTCACGGGAAATACTTGCGTTTACCCGCTGTATTGTGGCAGGGTGGAAGTCTGTCTCTCTCTCTGTCTCTCTGTCTCAGGGCCACACAAGGAGACAAACATTACAGGTGATGACCAGGTCCCTATAGATCTCTCTTGGCCTTACTACCTCCCACCTCACAGTATGAATCTGATGACTTGAGTTCACCCCATGAGCTAACCCACAGAGTACAATGATGTCTGCTGTTTCACAGGTTTCTGTGACACACACACACTCTGGAGTGTGAGTTAACCCCATGCTGTGTGGGCTGTGGTCCCTGACACCATCTGGGCTTTCTCATCTCATTTCACCTCACAGTAGGTAGTGCCCTGTCCTGTCATTGAAGCTGTACGTTGAGTGAGGATTAAATGAACCAAAACAGGTTCCAACATACAAAGTAACAACACTGTACCCAGACCGCCTTAGAGGATGAGAGAGAGGGAGAGAGGGAAAGAGAGAGAGAGAGAGAGAGATAGGGAGAGAGAGAGAGAGAGAGAGAGAGAGAAGGAGAGAGATGAGAGAGAGAGAGAGAGAGAGAGAGAGAGAGAGAGAGAGAGAGAGAGAGAGAGAGAGAAGGAGAGAGATGAGAGAGAGAGAGAGAGAGAGAGAGAGAGAGAGAGAGAGAGAGAGAGATGAGAGAGAGAGAGAGAGAGAGAGAGAGAGAGAGAAGGAGAGAGAAAGAGAGAGAGAGAGAGAAGGAGAGAGATGAGAGAGAGAGAGAGAGAGAGAGAGAGAGAGAGAGAGAGAGAGAGAGAGAGAGAGAGATGAGAGAGAGAGAGAGAGAGAGAGAGAGAGAGAGAGAGAGAGAGAGAGAGAGAGAGAGAGAGAGAGAGAGAGAGAGAGAGAGAGAGAGAGAGAGAGAGAGAGAGA
>NC_092149.1:87244676-87302176 GCF_045791955.1 Oncorhynchus clarkii lewisi
TACAGAGTCACAGCTATCCTGTTCCACCAGACAATGAGAGTACAGAGTCACAGCTAGCCTGTTCCACCAGACAATGAGAGTGCAGAGTCACAGCTAGCCTGTTCCACCAGACAATGAGAGTACAGAGTCACAGCTAGCCTGTTCCACCAGACAATGAGAGTACAGAGTCACAGCTAGCCTGTTCCACCAGACAATGAGAGTACAGAGTCACAGCTAGCCTGTTCCACCAGACAATCAAAGTACTCTTGTCCCTACAATACATCACTGACAACCTGTTTATTAAACAAAAAGGCCCAGATTGAATTATTAATGACAGAGATTAACTTGGGCCCTGGTTGTGTAGCAGAGAGCTGAGGCCCCATGGGCCGCCGGGAGCTCTGGGTAATTTGACATATTACTTTTCTATATGCCGTTGATTTAGTGGAGGCTCAGTGGAGGCTCAGTGGAGGATCAGTGGAGGCTCAGTGGAGGATCAGTGGAGGATCAGTGGAGGCTCAGTGGAGGATCAGTGGAGGATCAGTGGAGGCTCAGTGGAGGATCAGTGGAGGCTCAGTGGAGGATCAGTGGAGGATCAGTGGAGGCTCAGTGGAGGATCAGTGGAGGATCAGTGGAGGCTCAGTGGAGGATCAGTGGAGGATCAGTGGAGGATCAGTGGAGGCTCAGTGGAGGATCAGTGGAGGATCAGTGGAGGCTCAGTGGAGGATCAGTGGAGGATCAGTGGAGGATCAGTGGAGGCTCAGTGGAGGATCAGTGGAGGATCAGTGGAGGATCAGTGGAGGCTCAGTGGAGACTCAGTGGAGGATCAGTGGAGGCTCAGTGGAGGCTCAGTGGAGGATCAGTGGAGGGGGGGCCTTGTCATTTAAGATATCTTGATGTGGTTTTGATTTGCATATGGGAGTGTGTGTGTTTGTGTGGGGGGTGGGTGTGTGCGCTCTTTCTTTCATCCGCATGAGGCTGCAATAAGTTGAGTTTCCTGGGGAAGCTGTGAAGCACTAGGGAAGCTGTGAAGCGCTAGGGAAGATGTGAAGCGCTAGAGAAGATGTGAAGCTCTAGGGAAGCTGTGAAGCGCTAGGGAAGCTGTGAAGCACTAGGGAAGCTGTGAAGCACTAGGGAAGCTGTGAAGCACTAGGGAAGCTGTGAAGCGCTAGGGAAGCTGTGAAGCGCTAGGGAAGCTGTGAAGCGCTAGGGAAGCTGTGAAGCGCTAGGGAAGATGTGAAGCGCTAGGGAAGCTGTGAAGCGCTAGGGAAGCTGTGAAGCGCTAGGGAAGATGTGAAGCGCTAGGGAAGCTGTGAAGCGCTAGGGAAGCTGTGAAGCGCTAGGGAAGCTGTGAAGCTAGCTGTTAACTATTACCTGATTGTGTTTGTGAGTCTGTTATTAAATGTGTACGTTTACTGCTTTTAATTAAATCATGTACGGCTACAAATATTGTATATACATTCCTTCATATGGGCATAATATTGTAGCCCAGGCCTATATACATTCCCTCTTATGGGCAGTATATTGAAGCCTAGGCCTAAAAACATTCCTTCATATGGGCATAATATTGAAGCCTATGCCTAAAAACATTCCTTCATATGGGCATAATATTGAAGCCCAGGCCTCTATACATTCCTTCATATGGGCATAATATTGAAGCCCAGGCCTCTATACATTCCTTCATATGGGCATAATATTGTGTATATACATTTGTTCATACGGTAACCAAAAAAAGACCAAACAATAGGAGTAGGCTATAAAACAAGTATTCTGGTTAAATTCATCATTTTAAGCTGTGGACAGGCCAGTGTGAATTGTCTTGCACTGGGTAATGAATGAGTGAGAGTGTGAATGTGTTAGATAGGATTTAGGTCAAATTGTATTTCCGCATGTGTTTATGATGAATAATGTACAGTACCGGTCAAAAGTTTGGACACACCTACTCATTTAAGGGTTTTTCTTTATTTTTACTATTTTCTACAATGTAGAATAATAGTGAAGATGTCAACTATGAAATAACACATATGGAATCATGTAGTAACCACCCTTTGCCTTGATGACAGCTTTGCACACTCTTAGCATTCTCTCAACCAGCTTCACCTGGAATGCTTTCCAACAGCCTTGAAGGAGTTCCCACATATGCTGAGAACTTGTTGGCTGCTTTTCCTTCTCTCTGTGGTCCAACTCATCCCAAACCATCTCAAATGGTTTCAAGTCGGGGGGTTGTGAAGGCCAGGTCATCTGATGGAGCACTCCATCACTCTCCTTCTTGGTCAAATAGCCCTTACACAGCCTGGAAGTGTGTTGGGTCATTGTCCTGTTGAAAAATGAATGATAGTCCCACTAAGAGCAAACCAGATGGGATGGTGTATCGCTGCAGAATGATGTGGTAGCCATGCTGGTTAAGTGTGCCTTGAAATATAAATAAATCACTGACAGTGTCACCAGCAAAGCACCCCCACACCATCACACCTCCTCCTCCATGATTCACGGTGGGAACCACAAATGCAGAGATCATCCATTCCACTACTCTGCATCTCACAAAGACACAGCGGTTGGAATCAAAAATCTTACATTTGGACTTAAATTTCCATCGGTCTAATGTCCATTGGTCTAATGCTTGCTCGATAACCCTGTCAGTGAGCATTACGCAACCTCGGCATTGGAAAGCATCATATTCACCTCCAGAAAGACGTATGAAACAGAGAGGATAAATTTGGTTTTTGAAACACAGAGAGGATCAATTTGGTTTTTGAAACACAGAGAGGATAAATTCGGTTTAAGAAACACAAAGAGGATAAATTCGGTTTAAGAAACACAGAGAGGATAAATTCAGTTTAAGAAACACAGAGAGGATAAATTCGTTTTTTTGAAACACAGAGAGGATAAATTCGGTTTTTTGAAACACAGAGAGGATAAATTTGGTTTTTGAAGCACAGAGAGGATAAATTCGGTTTTTTTTAACCACAGAGGGGATAAATTCGGTTTCCATTGCTTGTCAGGGACGTCACCAGGACCTTGGATTCGTGAGTGCCGCTGGAACGTTGGTGGACTGTAATTCCCTCCTCATATTGTAGGACCTACAATCTGTGTATCCAGTCTTTCCTTTGGCCTATGCTATTGGTTGCAGTTATGTTTAGAAAAGGCTCTGTTGTTCAGGGCTGTGCGCCCTGGTTATGAAACACTGGTGAGGTCCCTGTGCTTGTGTTTACCTCCTTTAATAATAATAATGATGGGGAGCAGAGCAAGGTCTTTTTTTTTAAAGCAGAATGTTTATTCATGTTTTCGTTTATTTATTTCTTCATGGATTATTAGCATATGAATAACCCATTTATTCAGATCTAGCAGATCAAAGAGGATAGTTTCAAAGGTAATCAATTGGGCCTAGTTATTGTTCATTAGCAGCATACATTTTCATGAATTCTCTTAAATCTCTTAAAATAGCCAAATACCCTTCTTACGCAATGTATAGCCTTGTGTACTGTTTGTCTGGCTGGATTGTTTGCCTGTCTTGGTGTTAAGATAATAAAATATAAAAAATAGTCTCAGGCATATTGTTTTTATTTTATTGAAAATGAGAACAATGGGAGAGATTGACCAATACTGATTTCAGAACGAAATGGACTACATTCTCATTCATGTTATCAAGATATGAGGTGAGTATCATAATGGTTTCAAGAGATGACCCTTGACCTTAAAGTTGAACCTCGGATAGATCTTTAGAATAGTAGCCTATAGAGTCAACTCAAAATACGGTATTCTGTTCTTTTGAAATAGCCTACATTTTCCCTGTCGTAATGAGACAAAATGAAAGGACATCGGAGGCCAAATGTATTTTGTGATGTTTTCCTATATTAAATGGACCTAATAGACTGTTAAAATGTAGAAGGAAAGACAGACATTTTATAAAAACATTGGATTTCTGTGGCTCGAGTGTCATAAAAGCACTTTAGTTTTCAGATGTTCTCCTTCGGCAGATCTACCCACGTGTCGCTCGTCACTCGGTAAGCCTGCTCACTGATGTCAACACCAAAGCTGATCATTGTAACTTGACTAAATTGGAATGATGCGAATAATGATAATGACTGTGAGAGCCCAGTATAGCCCAGTATAGCCCAGTATAGCCCAGTATAGCCAGTACAGCCCAGTATAGCCCCTTATAGCCCCGATTAAGCCCAGCATAGCCCCGTATAGCCCCGTATAGCCCAGCATAGCCCAGTATAGCCCGTATAGCCCAGTATAGCCAGTATAGCCCCTTATAGCCCAGTATAGCCCCTTATAGCCCAGTATAGCCCAGTATAGCCCAGTATAGCCCCGTATAGCCCCCTATAGCCCAGTATAGCACAGTATAGCACCGTATAGCCCAGTATAGCACATTATAGCTCAGTATAGCCTAGTATAGCCCAGGATAGCCCCGTATAGCCCAGTATAGCCCAGGATAGCCCAGTATAGCCCCGTATAGCCCAACATAGCACGAGGACGTTGTCCCAACAGTGACCGTACGTACATATCCCAACCAGAAGCCATGGATTACAGGCAACATCCGCACTGAGCTAAAGGCTAGAGCTGCCGCTTTCAAGGAGTGGGACTCTAACTTGGAAGATTATAAGAAATCCCGCTATGCCCTCCGACAAACCATCAAACAGGCAAAGCATCAATACAGGACTAAGATCGAATCGTACTACACTGGCTCTGACGCTCGTCGGATGTGGCAGGGCTTGCAAACCATTACAGACTACAAAGGGAAGCACAGCCGAGAGCTGCCCAGTGACACGAGCCTACCAGATGAGCTAAATAACTTCTATGCTCGCTTCAATGCAAATAACACTGAAACATGCATGAGAGCACCAGTTGTTCCAGAAGACTGTGTGAACACGCTCTCCGCAGCCGATGTAAGTACGACCTTTTAAACAGGTCAACATTCACAAGGTCGCAAGGCCAGACAGATTACCAAGACGTGTACACCGAGCATGCGCTGACCAACTGGCAAGTGTCTTTGTCACGATCGTCGCAGTGAGGAGACCAAGGCGCAGCGTGATATGAAGACATGTTCTATATTTAATGAAGAAAGAAACAAACTTACAAAACAACAAACGACCGTGACGCTATATATAAACAGCATCAAACAGACAACATTGTTTCTTTAATAAAAGACTGGGTTGAACAGCTGGCTTTGTGGTTTCTCCGCCCAATAGTCGGCCTACACAAGGAAACTCGACGTACCACAGTACCAGTCAAAGTTGAATGGACTGTTGTTTCTCTTTGCTTATTTGAGCTGTTCTTGCCTTAATATGGACTTGGTCTTTTACCAAATAGGGCTATAAAGAAAAACCCTTGAATGAGGAGGTGTCTCCAAACTGGTACTGTAAATCTCCGACAACGTTGAGTGCGCGAGGGGGGGATCTGTGCCCTGTGTAGTACCTTACACGAAAAAGTACTGCTCTACAAAAATACATGGTCTATGTGACATGGCAGGAGAGAAGGATGGGCTGTGGTGGGGCTGAACATTAACAGGGGCCAACCATAAAACCCTGGGAGTGGGAGTGGGAGCGGGGAGGAAGAGGAGAGGAAGAGGGGAGGGCAAAGAAGGAGGAGGAGTTAGGATGGGTCACGAGAGGAGAGGAGAGGAGAGGAGAGGAGAGGAGAGGAGAGGAGAGGAGACCAGTATGAAAATGTATGCACTTACTACAGTAAGTGACTCTGGATAAGAGTAAAAATGTAAAAATGTAAAATGAGAGGAGAGACGGAGGGGGTGAAGAGCAGAGGAGGCTGGGAGGGGAGAGGAGGCTGGGAGGGGAGAGGAGGGGGTGAAGAGCAGAGGAGGCTGGGAGTGGAGAGGAGGCAGGGAGGGGAGAGGAGGCTGGGAGGTCTCAGTGGTCAGAATATCTCCGTCTTTATGTGAGACAGTATATCAGCATGACAACACAGCCAGTAAAGTAGTACCTAATGTTTCAGTGGAAGCAGCTCGTTAAATAACAGAGCTGGTTAATAGGCTACAGAACAACTCCCAGGGCTCCTAGCCTAGCCAGACCTTCTACAGTACAACCCCCAGGGCTCCTAGCCAGACCTTCTACAGTACAACTCCCAGGGCTCCTAGCCTAGCCAGACCTTCTACAGTACAACTCCCAGGGCTCCTAGCCAGACCTTCTACAGTACAACTCCCAGGGCTCCTAGCCTAGCCAGACCTTCTACAGTACAACTCCCAGGGCTCCTAGCCTAGCCAGACCTTCTACAGTACAACTCCCAGGGCTCCTAGCCAGACCTTCTACAGTACAACTCCCAGGGCTCCTAGCCTAGCCAGACCTTCTACAGTACAACTCCCAGGGCTCCTAGCCAGACCTTCTACAGTACAACTACCAGGGCTCCTAGCCAGACCTTCTACAGTACAACTCCCAGGGCTCCTAGCCAGACCTTCTACAGTACAACTACCAGGGCTCCTAGCCAGACCTTCTACAGTACAACTCCCAGGGCTCCTAGCCAGACCTTCTACAGTACAACTCCCAGGGCTCCTAGCCTAGCCAGACCTTCTACAGTACAACTCCCAGGGCTCCTAGCCAGACCTTCTACAGTACAACTCCCAGGGCTCCTAGCCTAGCCAGACCTTCTACAGTACAACTCCCAGGGCTCCTAGCCTAGCCAGACCTTCTACAGTACAACTCACAGGGCTCCTAGCCAGACCTTCTTCAGTACAACTCCCAGGGCTCCTAGCCTAGCCAGACCTTCTACAGTACAACTACCAGGGCTCCTAGCCAGACCTTCTACAGTACAACTCCCAGGGCTCCTAGCCTAGCCAGACCTTCTACAGTACAACTCCCAGGGCTCCTAGCCTAGCCAGACCTTCTACAGTACAACTCCCAGGGCTCCTAGCCTAGCCAGACCTTCTACAGTACAACTCCCAGGGCTCCTAGCCTAGCCAGACCTTCTACAGTACAACTCCCAGGGCTCCTAGCCAGACCTTCTACAGTACAACTCCCAGGGCTCCTAGCCAGACCTTCTACAGTACAACTCACAGGGCTCCTAGCCAGACCTTCTACAGTACAACTCCCAGGGCTCCTAGCCAGACCTTCTACAGTACAACTCCCAGGGCTCCTAGCCAGACCTTCTACAGTACAACTCCCAGGGCTCCTAGCCTAGCCAGACCTTCTACAGTACAACTCACAGGGCTCCTAGCCAGACCTTCTACAGTACAACTCCCAGGGCTCCTAGCCAGACCTTCTACAGTACAACTCCCAGGGCTCCTAGCCAGACCTTCTACAGTACAACTCCCAGGGCTCCTAGCCTAGCCAGACCTTCTACAGTACAACTCCCAGGGCTCCTAGCCTAGCCAGACCTTCTACAGTACAACTCCCAGGGCTCCTAGCCAGACCTTCTACAGTACAACTCCCAGGGCTCCTAGCCTAGCCAGACCTTCTACAGTACAACTCCCAGGGCTCCTAGCCAGACCTTCTACAGTACAACTACCAGATCTCCTAGCCAGACCTTCTACAGTACAACTCCCAGGGCTCCTAGCCTAGCCAGACCTTCTACAGTACAACTCCCAGGGCTCCTAGCCTAGCCAGACCTTCTACAGTACAACCCCCAGGGCTCCTAGCCAGACCTTCTACAGTACAACTCCCAGGGCTCCTAGCCAGACCTTTTACAGTACAACTCCCAGGGCTCCTAGCCAGACCTTATACAGTACTACTCTCTAGCCAGACCTTCTACAGTACTACTCTCTAGCCAGACCTTCTACAGTATTACTCTCTAGCCAGACCTTCTACAGTACTACTTTCTAGCCAGACTTTCTACAGTATTACTCTCTAGCCAGACCTTCTACAGTAGTACTCTCTAGCCAGACCTTCTACAGTACTACTCTCTAGCCATACCTTCTACAGTACTACTCTCTAGCCACACCTTTGACAGTACTCCTCTCTAGCCAGACATTCTACAGTATTACTCTCTAGCCTAGCCAGACCTTCTACAGTATGACTCTCTAGCCAGACCTTCTACAGTACTCCTCTCTAGCCAGACCTTCTACAGTACTACTCTCTAGCCAGACCTTCTACAGTACTACTCTCTAGCCAGACCTTCTACAGTACTACTCTCTAGCCAGACCTTCTGCAGTATTACTCTCTAGTCAGACCTTCAACAGTATTAGTCCCTAGCCAGACCTTCTGCAGTACTACTCTCTAGCCACCTTCAACAGTATTAGTCCCTAGCATTAGCCAGTAGAATGCTAACATAAGAGGCTCTGATAGAAGAAATGCATGTGCCATGCTCTATCCTATCATAACCATCATAACCGCCATCGATAAAGGACAGTACTGTGCAGCCGTATTCATCGACCTTGCCAAGGCTTTCGACTCTGTCAATCACCACATTCTTATTGTCAGACTCAACAGCCTTGGTTTCTCAAATGACTGCCTCGCCTGGTTTACCAACTACTTCTCAGACAGAGTTCAGTGTGTCAAGTCGGAGGGCCTGTTGTCCGGACCTCTGGCAGTCTCTATGGGGGTGCCACAGCGTTCAATTCTCGGGCCAACTCTCTTCTCTGTATACATCAATAATGTCTCTCTTGCTGCTGGTGATTCTCTGATCCACCTATACGCAGATGACACCATTCTGTATACTTCTGGACCTTTTTTGGACACTAACAGCTAACCTCCAAACAAGCTTCAATGCCATACAACACTCCTTTCGTGGCCTCCAACTGCTCTTAAATACAAGTAAAACTAAATGCATGCTCTTCAACCGATCGCTGCCTGCACCTGCCCGCCCGTCCAACATCACTACTCTGGACAGCTCTGACTTGGAATATGTGGACAACAACAAATACCTAGGTGTCTGGTTAGACTGTAAACTCTCCTTCCAGACTCACATTAAGCATCTCCAATCCACAATTAAATCTAGAATCTGCTTTCTATTTCGCAACAAAGCATCATTCACTCATGCTGCCAAACATACCCTCGTAAAACTGACTATCCTACCGATCCTTGACTTTGGCGATGTCATTTACAAAATAGCTTCCAACACTCTACTCAGCAAACTGGATGTAGTTTATCACAGGGCCATTCGTTTCATCACCAAAGCCCCATATACTACCCACCACTGTGACCTGTAACGCTCTCGTTGGCTGGCCCTCGCTACATATTTGTCGCCAAACCCACTGACTCCACGTCATCTTTAAGTCTCTGCTAAGAAAAGCCCAGCCTTATCTCAGCTCACTGGTTACCATAGCAACACCCACCCGTAGCACGCGCTCCAGCAGGTATATTTCCAGCAGGTATAAAGCCAACTCCCCCTTTGGCCACCTTTCCTTCCAGTTCTCTGCTGCCAATGACTGGAACGAACTGCAAAAATCACTGAAGCTGAAGACTCGAATCTGCCTCACTCACTTTAAGCATCAGCTGTCAGAGCAGCTTACCGATCACTGCACCTGTTTACAGCCAATCTGTAAATAGCCCACCCAACTACCTCATCCCCATATTGTTGTTTATAATCTTGCTCTTTTGCACCCCAGTATCTCTACTTACACATCATCATCTGCACATCTGTCACTCCAGTGTTAATGATAAATTGTAATTACTTTGCCACTATTGGCCTATTTATTGCCTTACCTCCCTAATCTTACTCCATTTGCACACACTGTACATAGATTTTTCTTTTGTGTTATTGACTGTACGTTTGTTTATTCCATGTGTAACTCTGTGTTGTTCGTACTGCTTTCCTTTATCTTGGCCAGGTCACAGTAGTAAATGAGAACTTGTTTTCAACTGACCTCCCTGGTTAAATAAAGGTGAAATAAACCAAAAAAATAAAGACAAGACAGGCTAAAAACTGCTAGCTAAACTCATAAAACCGAGTCTAACGGTCGTTGCAATAAGTATAGAAAATCCTCACCACTAGATGGCAATGTGGTACAGAAGAGGGCCACACCATAGTGCCATTAAATCTTCTACAATAACACCTTGTACCAACCAGTCAGTACAGGGTGTTGGAGCACAGTCTACGTACCAAATGGTACCAACTTGTTCCCTATAAAGTACACTATGGCTCTGGTTAAAAGTCACTGTGTAAGGGGAGGGAGGGGGGGGGGGAGAAGGGTGCCATTTGGGATGCATATTCTAAGTGTCTGTCTGTCACCGTGCAAGGGGGAGGGAGGGGGGGGGTGAAGGGTGCCATTTTGGGATGCATATTCTAAGTGTCTGTCTGTCACCGTGTAAGGGGGAGGGAGGGGGGGGGGAGAAGGGTGCCATTTGGGATGCATATTCTGAGTGTCTGTCTGTCACCGTGTAAGGGGGAGGGAGGGGGGGGGGGTGAAGGGTGCCATTTTGGGATGCATATTCTATGTGTCTGTCTGTCACCATAATAAAGCAGCTGCTCATCAGAATCAGCCCGTAGAGACACCTGCTGTCTAATTACATCCAGTTCAACAGCTGAATTGCCAGAGGAATTTGTGAAGGGTGTGTGTGTCAACTTGGTCAATTTAAATTGCAAAGACAACCTCTCTCTCTCTCTCTCTCTCTCTCTCTCTCTCTCTCTCTCTCTCTCTCTCTCTCTCTCTCTCTCTCTGTGTGTGTGGATCCAACAGGGGGAGATGGAGGAGAGAGAGGCTGCCATACCATATTAAACACAGAAACACTTCTGTAGACTTCTGCTTTTCTCCCTCCCTCTGGAGACAGAGGAACGCAATACAGATGTTTACTTAAAGAAAAGTCTAGTAAGAAAAACTGCAGATTTGTCTCTGACAAATGTTTATTGTTCCTATGTTGCCATGGTTATACTGTAGAGATGTTTTTAGTTGAGTTCCTCCCCCCTTCCTGCCCCCTCCCTCCTCCCCCCTTCCTGCCCCTCCTTCCTCCCCCCTTCCTGCCCCCTCCCTCCTCCCCTCTTCCTGCCCCCTCCCTACCTCTGACCCTTGATACCTCTAACCTCTGACCCCTGCTACCTCTAACCCCTGCTACCTCTAACCCCTGCTACCTCTAACCCCTACTACCTCTAACCTCTGACCCCTGCTACCTCTAACCCCTGCTACCTATAACCCCTGACCCCTGCTACCTCTAACCCCTGCTACCTCTAACCCCTGCTACCTCTAACCTCTAACCCCTGCTACCTCTAACCCCTGACCCCTGCTACCTCTAACCCCTGACCCCTGCTACCTCTAACTCCTGCTACCTCTAACCCCTGCTACCTCTGACCCCTGCTACCTCTAACCCCTGCTACCTCTAACCTCTAACCCCTGCTACCTATAACCCCTGACCCCTGCTACCTCTAACCTCTGCTACCTCTAACCCCTGCTACCTCTAACCTCTAACCCCTGCTACCTCTAACCCCTGACCCCTGCTACCTCTAACCGCTGCTACCTCTAACCCCTGACCCCTGCTACCTCTAACCCCTGACCCCTGCTACCTCTAACTCCTGCTACCTCTAACCCCTGCTACCTCTAACCCCTGCTACATCTAACCCCTGCTACCTCTAACCCCTGCTACCTCTAACCCCTCACCCCTGCTACATCTAACCCCTGCTATCTCTAACCCCTGCTACCTCTAACCCCTGTTACCTCTAACCCCTGACCCCTGCTACCTCTAACCCCTAACCCCTGCTACCTCTAACCCCTGCTAACTCTAACCCCTGCTAACTCTAACCCCTGCTACCTCTAACCCCTGCTACCTCTAACCCCTGACCCCTGCTACCTCTAACTCCTGCTACCTCTAACCCCTGCTACCTCTAACCCCTCACCCCTGCTACCTCTAACCCCTGCTACCTCTAAGCCCTGCTACCTCTAACCCCTGCTAACTCTAACCCCAGCTACCTCTAACCCCTGACCCCTGCTACCTCTAACCCCTGGTACCTCTAACCCCTGACCCCTGCTACCTCTAACCCCTAACCCCTGCTACCTCTAACCCCTGCTACCTCTAACCCCTGCTACCTCTAACCCCTGACCCCTGCTACCTCTAACCCCTGCTACCTCTAACCCCTAACCCCTGCTACCTCTAACCCCTGCTACCTCTAACCCCTGCTACCTCTAACCCCTGATACGTCTAACCCCTGCTAAGTCTAACCCCTGCTACCTCTAACCCCTGCTACGTTTAACCCCTGCTACCTCTAAGCCCTAGCCCCTGCTACCTCTAACCTCTGACCCCTGCTACATCTAACCTCTGACCCCGGCTACATCTAACCTCTGACCCCTGCTTCCTCTAACCTCTGACCCCTGCTACATCTAACATCTGACCCCTGCTACCTCTAACCTCTGACCCCTGCTACATCTAACCTCTGACCCCTGCTATCTCTAACCTCTGACCCCTGCTACCTCTGCTACATTGCAATGCATTTATGCTTCACTGAGTGGAATAAGGTGTGCTTCTAAATGTTGACTTTTGCTGTATGATGCTGCCAGTGGATTTGTCTTGACGCTGGTCTCTGTGCTGCCAGTGGATTTGTCTTGACGCTGGTCTCTGTGCTGCCAGTGGATTTGTCTTAACGCTGGTCTCTGTGCTGCCAGTGGATTTGTCTTAACGCTGGTCTCTGTCCTGCCAGTGGATTTGTCTTGACGCTGGTCTCTGTGCTGCCAGTGGATTTGTCTTGACGCTGGTCTCTGTCCTGCCAGTGGATTTGTCTTAACGCTGGTCTCTGTGCTGCCAGTGGATTTGTCTTGACGCTGGTCTCTGTGCTGCCAGTGGATTTGTCTTGACGCTGGTCTCTGTCCTGCCAGTGGATTTGTCTTGACGCTGGTCTCTGTCCTGCCAGTGGATTTGTCTTGACGCTGGTCTCTGTGCTGCCAGTGGATTTGTCTTAACACTGGTCTCTGTCCTGCAAGTGGATTTGTATTGACGCTGGTCTCTGTGCTGCCAGTGGATTTGTCTTGACGCTGGTCTCTGTCCTGCCAGTGGATTTGTCTTGACGCTGGTCTCTGTCCTGCCAGTGGATTTGTCTTGACGCTGGTCTCTGTCCTGCCAGTGGATTTGTCTTAACGCTGGTCTCTGTGCTGCCAGTGGATTTGTCTTAACGCTGGTCTCTGTGCTGCCAGTGGATTTGTCTTAACGCTGGTCTCTGTCCTGCCAGTGGATTTGCCTTGACGATGGTCTCTGTGCTGCCAGTGGATTTGTCTTAACGCTGGTCTCTGTCCTGCCAGTGGATTTGTCTTGACGCTGGTCTCTGTGCTGCCAGTGGATTTGTCTTGACGCTGGTCTCTGTCCTGCCAGTGGATTTGTCTTAACACTGGTCTCTGTCCTTCCAGTGGATTTGTCTTAACGCTGGTCTCTGTGCTGCCAGTGGATTTGTCTTGACGCTGGTCTCTGTGCTGCCAGTGGATTTGTCTTGACGCTGGTCTCTGTGCTGCCAGTGGATTTGTCTTAACGCTGGTCTCTGTCCTGCCAGTGGATTTGTCTTGACGCTGGTCTCTGTGCTGCCAGTGGATTTGTCTTAACGCTGGTCTCTGTCCTGCCAGTGGATTTGTCTTGACGCTGGTCTCTGTGCTGCCAGTGGATTTGTCTTGACGCTGGTCTCTGTCCTGCCAGTGGATTTGTCTTGACGCTGGTCTCTGTCCTGCCAGTGGATTTGTCTTAACGCTGGTCTCTGTCCTGCCAGTGGATTTGTCTTGACGCTGGTCTCTGTGCTGCCAGTGGATTTGTCTTGACGCTGGTCTCTGTCCTGCCAGTGGATTTGTCTTAACGCTGGTCTCTGTGCTGCCAGTGGATTTGTCTTGACGCTGGTCTCTGTGCTGCCAGTGGATTTGTCTTGACGCTGGTCTCTGTCCTGCCAGTGGATTTGTCTTGACGCTGGTCTCTGTCCTGCCAGTGGATTTGTCTTGACGCTGGTCTCTGTCCTGCCAGTGGATTTGTCTTGACGCTGGTCTCTGTGCTGCCAGTGGATTTGCCTGAACTTTCCTTCCCTCCCTGTGAGTGTTTAAACGGGCTGGTCCCTGAAGAGCGGTGGGGCGTGAAGTCTTGTGGAGCCTGCTGTTTCTGAGGTATGGTGGATTCATTACAGGGAGTCTGGAGGGGGATTAGGGCCACAGGTCTCCCTCTGGTTAATGTTCTTGGTAAAGGTCTGGTTTGGAGCCCCTCTGCAACGGTCTCTGAGGACCCGCTAGATTAAAACCACATGAATTCAACCTTGAAACAGACCCCCTTCCTAGTAATGGTTCCAACCCTAAGATAAAGGTTACATCCCAAATGGCAATCTATTCCCTATACAGAAGAGCACTACTTGTGTCCATTTCAGACACAAACATTAATTAAACTTTAAATTGAACCAGTTTCACACTTTATTTGGATAGTCCCATATAGAGGTTCTACAGATGGTTATACTATCAACAACTATCTGTTGAGAAGCAACTGCTTGCTAAGATTAAGGTTAAGGTTTAGAATAAGGGTTAAGGTTAAGGTTTAGAATAAGGGTTAAGGTTAAGGTTTAGGATAAGGGTTAAGGTTAAGGTTTAGAATAAGGGTTAAGGTTAAGGTTTAGGATAAGGGTTAAGGTTAAGGTATAGAATAAGGGTTAAGGTTTAGGATAAGGGTTAAGGTTAAGGTTTAGAATAAGGGTTAAGGTTAAGGTTTAGAATAAGGGTTAAGGTTTAGGATAAGGGTTAAGGTTAAGGTTTAGAATAAGGGTTAAGGTTTAGGATAAGGGTTAAGGTTAAGGTTTAGAATAAGGGTTAAGGTTAGGGTTAGGGTTTAGAATAAGGGTTAAGGTTAGGGTTAGGATAAGGGTTAAGGTTAAGGTTTAGAATAAGGGTTAAGGTTAGGGTTTAGAATAAGGGTTAAGGTTAGGGTTAGGGTTTAGAATAAGGGTTAAGGTTAGGGTTAGGATAAGGGTTAAGGTTAAGGTTTAGAATAAGGGTTAAGGTTAAGGTTTAGAATAAGGGTTAAGGTTTAGGATAAGGGTTACGGTTAAGGTTTAGAATAAGGGTTAAGGTTAAGGTTTAGAATAAAGGTTAAGGTTTAGGATAAGGGTTAAGGTTAAGGTTTAGGATAAGGGTTAAGGTTAAGGTTTAGAATAAGGGTTAAGGTTAAGGTTTAGAATAAGGGTTAAGGTTTAGGATAAAGGTTAAGGTTAAGGTTTAGGATAAGGGTTAAGGTTAAGGTTTAGAATAAGGGTTAAAGTTAAGGTTTAGAATAAGGGTTAAGGTTTAGGATAAGGGTTAAGGTTTAGAATAAGGGTTAAGGTTAAGGTTTAGAATAAGGGTTAAGGTTTAGGATAAGGGTTAAGGTTAAGGTTTAGAATAAGGGTTAAGGTTAAGGATAAGGGTTAAGGTTAAGGTATAGAATAAGGGTTAAGGTTAAGGTTTAGGATAAGGGTTAAGGTTAAGGTTTAGAATAAGGGTTAAGTTTAAGGTTTAGGATAAGGGTTAAGGTTAAGGTTTAGGATAAGGGTTAAGGTTAGGGTTTAGAATAAGGGTTAAGGTTTAGGATAAGGGTTAAGGTTAAGGTTTAGAATAAGGGTTAAGGTTTAGGATAAGGGTTAAGGTTAAGGTTTAGAATAAGGGTTAAGGTTTAGGATAAGGGTTAAGGTTAAGGTTTAGGATAAGGGTTAAGGTTAAGGTTTAGGATAAGGGTTAAGGTTAAGGTTTAGAATAAAGGTTAACTAGGTAGACTACCTCCCAATCTCTCTCTTCCAGTGTAGACTACCTCCCAATCTCTCTCTTCCAGTGTAGACTACCTCCCAATCTCTCTCTCCCAGTGTAGACTATCATCCAACCTCTCTCTCCCAGTGTAGACTACCTCCCAATCTCTCTCTTCCAGTGTAGACTACCATCCAACCTCTCTCTCCCAGTGTAGACTACCTCCCAATCTCTCTCTCCCAGTGTAGACTACCTCCCAATCTCTCTCTCCCAGTGTAGACTACCTCCCAATCTCTCTCTCCCAGTGTAGACTACCTCCCAATCTCTCTCTCCCAGTGTAGACTACCTCCCAATCTCTCTCTCCCAGTGTAGACTACCTCCCAACCTCTCTCTTCCAGTGTAGACTACCATCCAACCTCTCTCTCCCCCAGTGTAGACTACCATCCAACCTCTCAATTCAATTCAATTCAAGGGGCTTTGTTGGCATGGGAAACGTGTGTTAACATTGCCAAAGCAAGTGAGGTAGATAATATATAAAGTGAAATAAACAATAAAAATGAACAGTAAACATTACACATACAGAAGTTTCAAAACAGTAAAGACATTACAAATGTCATATTATATATATATATAAACAGTGTTGTAACAATGTACAAATGGTTAAAGGACACAAGATAAAATAAATAAGCATAAATATGGGTTTTATTTACAATGGTGTTTGTTCTTCACTGGTTGCCCTTTTCTCGTGGCAACAGGTCATAAATCTTGCTGCTGTGATGGCACACTGTGGAATTTCACCCAGTAGACATGGGAGTTTTTCAAAATTGGATTTGTTTTTGAATTCTTTGTGGATCTGTGTAATCTGAGGGAAATACGTCTCTCTAATATGGTCATACATTTGGCAGGAGGTTAGGAAGTGCAGCTCAGTTTCCACCTCATTTTGTGGACAGTTAGCACATAGCCTGTCTTCTCTTGAGAGCCATGTCTGCCTACGGCGGCCTTTCTCAATAGCAAGGCTATGCTCACTGAGTCTGTACATAGTCAAAGCTTTCCTTAATTTTGGGTCAGTCACAGTGGTCAGGTATTCTGCCGCTGTGTACTCTCTGTGTAGGGCCAAATAGCATTCTAGTTTGCTCTGTTTTTTTGTTAATTCTTTCCAATGTGTCAAGTAATTATCTTTTTGTTTTCTCATGATTTGGTTGGGTCTAATTGTGCTGCTGTCCTGGGGCTCTGTGGGGTGTGTTTGTGTTTGTGAACAGAGCCCCAGGACCAGCTTGCTTAGGGGGCTCTTCTCCAGGTTCATCTCTCTGTAGGTGATGGCTTTGTTATGGAAGGTTTGTGAATCACTTCCTTTTAGGTGGATTTTGATAATTAGTGGGTATCGGCCTAATTCTGCTCTGCATGCATTATTTGGTGTCCTACGTTGTACACGGAGGATATTTTTGCAGAATTCTTCGTGCAGAGTCTCAATTTGGTGTTTGTCCCATTTTGTGAAGTCTTGGTTGGTGAGCGGACCCCAGACCTCACAACCATAAAGGGCAATGGGCTCTCTCCCAGTGTAGACTGCCACCCAACCTCTCTCCCACAGTGTAGACTACCATCCAATCTCTCTCTCCCAGTGTAGACTACCACCCAACCTCTCTCTCCCAATGTAGACTACCATCCAACCTCTCTCTCCCAGTGTAGACTACCTCCCAATCTCTCTCTCCCAGTGTAGACTACCTCCCAATCTCTCTCCCCCAGTGTAGACTACCTCCCAATCTCTCTCTCCCAGTGTAGACTACCTCCCAATCTCTCTCTTCCAGTGTAGACTACCTCCCAATCTCTCTCCCCCAGTGTAGACTATCATCCAACCTCTCTCCCCCAGTGTAGACCACCACCAAACCTCTCCTTCACTGTCTTTCTCTCTTCCTACCTACCTCCCTCCCGCACTCTCTCCCTCACGCCCTCTCTCCTCTCCCGCCCTCTCTCCCTCCCGCCCTCTCTCCCTCCCGCCTTCTCTCCCTCCTGCCCTCTCTCCCTCCTGCCTTCTCTCCCTCCCTCCCGCCCTCTCTCCCTCCCGCCCTCTCTCCCTCACGCCCTCTCTCCCTCCCGCACTCTCTCCCCACTCTCTCTCCCGCCCACTCTCTCTCCCGCCCTCTCTCTCTCCCTCCCTCCCGCCCTCTCTCCCTCCCACCCTCTCTCCCTCCAGCCCTCTCTCTCTCCCGCCCTCTCTCTCTCCCGCCCTCTCTCTCTCCCGCCCTCTCTCCCTCCCGCCCTCTCTCCCTCCCGCCCTCTCTCCCTCCCGCCGTCTCTCTCTCCCGCCCTCTCTCCCTCCTGCCTTCTCTCCCTCCCGCCCTCTCTCCCTCCCGCAGACTTCCACACCAGGCAGGACAGGATGATTTTCACAGGAACTTAAGCATGAATGTTTAATTAGTAGCATCTGTTGTTGCAATGTGTGTCTAGCTGAAGGATGATAACCATACTCCTGGGTTGTGTGTGTGTGTGTGTGTGTGTGTGTGTGTGTGTGTGTGTGTGTGTGTGTGTGTGTGTGTGTGTGTGTGTGTGTGTGTGTGTGTGTGTGCGTGCGTGCGTGTGTGCGTGTGTGTGTGTGTGTGTCGACTCACTCCATCACATCTACAGGCTCCATGGCTACCATGCCAACTAACACTACCACTCTCAGATGTGAAATATGAATTATGTATAGCTGTGTGTGTGTGTGTGTGTGTGTGTGTGTATGTGTGTGTGTGTGTGTGTGCGTGTGTGTGTGTGTGTGTGTGTGTGTGTGTGTGTGTGTGTGTGTGTGTGTGTGTGTGTGTGTGTGTGTGTGGTTGCATGCGCTGTCATAGCTGCAGAGTGTCCAACCACACTGAATGTTCTTTACACCAAACTACATACTTTTATAGTCAATCTATTCACATCAGGAATTAAGACAGACTAAATTAAATCTATTCACATCAGGAATTAAGACAGAATAAATTAAATATATTCACATCAGGAATTAAGACAGACTAAATTAAATATATTCACATCAGGAATTAAGACAGACTAAATTAAATATATTCACATCAGGAATTAAAACAGACTAAATTAAATATATTCACATCAGGAATTAAGACAGAATAAATGAAATATATTCACATCAGGAATTAAGACAGAATAAATTAAATATATTCACATCAGGAATTAAGACAACCTAAATTAAATATATTCACATCAGGAATTAAGACAGACTAAATTAAATATATTCACACCAGGAATTAAGACAGAATAAATTAAATATATTCACATCAGGAATTAAGACAGAATAAATTAAATATATTCACATCAGGAATTAAGACAGAATAAATTAAATCTATTCACATCAGGAATTAAGACAGACTAAATTAAATATATTCACATCAAGAATTAAGACAGACTAAATTAAATATATTCACATCAGGAATTAAGACAGAATAAATTCAATATATTTACATCAGGAATTAAGACAGACTAAATTAAATATATTTACATCAGGAATTAAGACAGACTAAATTAAATATATTCACATCAGGAATTAAGACAGACTAAATTATGCAAACTGATCAAACACATCTCTAATGTAGTTCAGATTGCTTTCCAGGATGTGATATCATACTCATCAGTTCTTTACTAACTTGGTCATCAACCATGTGAACAGCCCCTTTAACCAAATTGAACTATAACCATTTGCATAAAATAGCTTCAATTTGCATAAATTAGCATGGGTTTGAATGAGAACCATAGGAAAACAATAGTAGCTGTTAAAAATGGCCCTGCTCCTTGGCAATTTAAGATACACAACCTACCTTAAAACGTTCAGGCTATCCTAACCTCAAATTATTTAAAACCTTTATAAATAATATACCATTTTTTATTTGCATAAACTAGCATACCATTTCATGGATTCAATGCCAACCATTAGAACACAGTGGTATTCATTAAAGGCTACTACTCTTAAAACATTTCAGCTACAAACATTAAAACAACTTAAAACATTTTATTGCGGACAGAGAAATATAATCAATTATTGCTTTTACTTAAATACCATGAGAACATTTGTTCAGAATAAATAAACAACAGGATTGTAACAGAGTAGGGCGCTAAAGAGACCACTAGATGGGGGTATGAAACACCAATAAGAGGCACAATACCAGCACCATAAAACACTTCAATAGCAATTCTTCATTCATGGATGGAGAGTTTTTAGATAGAACATCCACCTGCATTCTGGAGAAGATAACGTTGAAGAACCCCCTCCCACACGAAGAAGGTTTATCTGCTGTATAGAACAGAAGGACATGGAGGAGATGAGAACCCCCTCCCACACGTGAAGGTCTATCGGCTGTATAGAACAGAAGGACATGGAGGAGATGGGCCTCTGAGAACCACCCCTACGTGAAGTTTTATCTAGGGTCACTTTGCCTTACTGTCTTGGTTTCCAGACACTACTGGCTTGGTGTCCAGACACTACTAGCTTGGTGTCCAGACAGGACTGTCTTGGTTTCCAGACACTACTGGCTTGGTGTCCAGACACTACTAGCTTGGTGTCCAGACAGGACTGTCTTGGTTTCCAGACACTACTGGCTTGGTGTCCAGACACTACTAGCTTGGTGTCCAGACAGGACTGTCTTGGTTTCCAGACACTACTGGCTTGGTGTCCAGACAGTACTAGCTTGGTGTCCAGACACTACTAGCTTGGTGTCCAGACAATACTGGCTTGGTGTCCAGACAGTACTGGCTTGGTGTTGAGACAGTACTGGCTTGGTGTCCAGACAGTACTAGCTTGGTGTCCAGACAGTACTAGCTTGGTGTCCAGACAGTACTAGCTTGGTGTCCAGACAGTACTAGCTTGGTGTCCAGACACTACTGGCTTGGTGTCCAGACAATACTGGCTTGGTGTCCAGACAATACTGGCTTGGTGTCCAGACACTACTAGCTTGGTGTCCAGACACTACTAGCTTGGTGTCCAGACAGTACTAGCTTGGTGTCCAGACACTACTGGCTTGGTGTCCAGACAATACTGGCTTGGTGTCCAGACAATACTGGCTTGGTGTCCAGACACTACTAGCTTGGTGTCCAGACAGGACTGGCTTGGTGTCCAGACACTACTATCTTGGTGTCCAGACAGTATTGTGACACAGGGCATGTGAGCGTTGTACTGCCTCTGCCAAGATGCCTGTCCTTTGTGGAAATGTCCATTAGATGCTTGCGTCAGAGCCAAAGTTAGAGTCCCTGTTGCTGTTCTCTCGCTCTCTCCCCTGCTACACTACAGCCCCCAGTGACTGGCCTCCAGAACAACAGGAAGCTGTGATGTACAGGGGAGGTGATGCAGTCATGCTCCAAATGAGTCTCATGATGATCCCTTTCCGGACCCCTCTTCTATCCCCTCCACTCTCCCCCTCCTCTCCTCTTATCCTCTTCTCTCCTCCCCTCTCCTCCTCCCCTCCTCTCCTCTTATCCTCTTCTCTCCTCCCCTCTCCCATCCCATCCTCTCCTCTCCTATTCTCTGCACTCTCCTCCTCTCCCCTCCCCTCCTCTCCTCTCCTCTTCTCCTCTCCTCTCCTCTCCTCTCCTCTCCTCTCCTCCTATCCTCTCCTTACACAATCCTACAACTTATAGAGGATCATCCTCTGACAGCTAATTTACCCTGGGGGGGGGGTTGTTTTTTCCTTGCGACAAGGCAATTTGTTTGGTGGGTTAAAACCCTAAACCCCTTCCTCCATCCTCTTTGTATCTGGCTGCATCCAAAATGGCACCCTATATTTGTTGTGCACTACTTTTAACCAGAGCCCTATGGGTCCTAGTCAACAGTAGTGCACTATATTCGGAATAAGTCGTCATTCGGAACACACCCCATATCCTCCCTTACCACATTAAACTGTCCAAGGAATACATCATGACAGGTTTTTACGGCATGCCTATCTCAAAGCAGGGGGAGACGACAGTGAACCGGGTCAGATCTTTACAGGGATATTCTGCTGGGCTGTGTTTGATATGCCCTGTCTGGCACACCGTAGATGAGAGGTAGTAGAGAGGACAAGAGGAGTGCACTGCATAGGGAATAGGGTGCCATAGAGCCCTGGTCTAAAGTAGTGCACTGCATAGGGAATAGGGTGCCATAGGGCCCCGGTCTCAAGTAGTGCACTACATAGGGAATAGGGTGCCATAGGGCCCCGGTCTCAAGTAGTGCACTACATAGGGAATAGAAGGCTGATTTTAAGACACAGAACTGGTGTCCTGTCTGTCTGTCTGTCTGTCTGTCTGTCTGTCTGGTCTGTCTGTCTGGTCTGTCTGGTCTGTCTGTCTGTCTGTCTGTCTCCCTCCCTCCCTCCCTCCCTCCCTCCCTCCCTCCCTCCCAGGAGTACATATAGAGTGTAGTGTACTAGTGTACTGTTGCAGTGTGAGTCCCAAAAGGCACCCTATTCCCTTTTTAGAGCCCAATGGGCCCCGGTCTCAAGTAGTGCACTACATAGGGAATAGGGTGCCATAGAGCCCCGGTCTCAAGTTACCCAGCCTTCAGACAGTTACCCAGCCTTCAGACAGTTACCCAGCCTTCAGACAGTTACCCAGCCTTCAGACAGTTACCCAACCTTCAGACAGTTACCCAGCCTTCAGACAGTTACCCAGCCTTCAGACAGTTACCCAGCCTTCAGACAGTTACCCAGCCTTCAGACAGTTACCCAACCTTCAGACATTTACCCAGCCTTCAGACAGTTACCCAGCCTTCAGACAGTTACCCCTTTTCTCCCCAATTTCGTGGTATCCAATTGTTGTAGTAGCTACTATCTTGTCTCATTGCTACAACTCCCGTACGGGCTCGGGAGAGACGAAGGTTGAAAGTCATGCGTCCTCCGATACACAACCAACCAAGCCGCACTGCTTCTTAACACAGCGCGCATCGAACCCGGAAGCCAGCCGCACCAATGTGTCGGAGGAAACACCGTGCACCTGGCCACCTTGGTTAGCGCACACTGCGCCCGGCCCGCCACAGGAGTCGCTGGTGTGCGATGAGACAAGGACACCCCTACCGACCAAGCCCTCCCTAACCCGGACGACGCTAGGCCAATTGTGCGTCGCCCCACGGACCTCCCGGTCGCGGCCGGTTATGACAGAGCCTGGGCGCGAACCCAGGGACTCTGATGGCACAGCTGGCGCTGCAGTACAGCGCCCTTAACCACTGCACCACCCAGAGTTTTTCTGTCCGGAGTTTTTCTGTCCGGAGTTTTTCTTTTTCTGCCCGGAGTTTTTCTTTTTCTGTCTGGAGTTTTTCTTTTTCTGTCCGGAGTTTTTCTGTCCAGAGTTTTTCTGTCCGGAGTTTTTCTGTCCGGAGTTATTCTGTCCGGAGTTTTTATTTTTCTGCCCGGAGTTTTTCTTTTTCTGTCCGGAGTTTTTCTTTTTCTGTCCGGAGTTTTTCTTTTTCTGTCCGGAGTTTTTCTTTTTCTGTCCGGAGTTTTTCTGCCCGGAGTTTTTCTGTCCGGAGTTTTTCTTTTTCTGTCCGGAGTTTTTCTTTTTCTGTCCGGAGTTTTTCTTTTTCTGTCCGGAGTTTTTCTTTTTCTGTCCGGAGTTTTACTTTTTCTGTCCGGAGTTTTTGTGCCCGGAGTTTTTCTGTCCGGAGTTTTTCTTTTTCTGTCCGGAGTTTTTCTTTTTCTGTCCGGAGTTTTTCTGCCCGGAGTTTTTCTGTCCGGAGTTTTTCTTTTTCTGTCCGGAGTTTTTCTTTTTCTGTCCGGAGTTTTTCTTTTTCTGTCCGGAGTTTTTCTTTTTCTGCCCGGAGTTTTTCTTTTTCTGTCCGGAGTTTTTCTGCCCGGAGTTTTTCTTTTTCTGTCCGGAGTTTTTCTGTCTGGAGTTTTTCTTTTTCTGTCCGGAGTTTTTCTTTTTCTGTCTGGAGTTTTTCTTTTTCTGTCCGGAGTTTTTCTTTTTCTGTCTGGAGTTTTTCTTTTTCTGTCCGGAGTTTTCATTTTTCTGTCTGGAGTTTTTCTTTTTCTGTCCGGAGTTTTTCTTTTTCTGTCTGGAGTTTTTCTTTTTCTGTCTGGAGTTTTTCTTTTTCTGTCCGGAGTTTTTCTTTTTCTGTCCGGAGTTTTTCTTTTTCTGTCCGGAGTTTTTCTTTTTCTGTCTGGAGTTTTTCTTTTTCTGTCTGGAGTTTTTCTTTTTCTGTTTTCTTTTTCTGTCTGGAGTTTTTCTTTTTCTGTCCGGAGTTTTTCTTTTTCTGCCCGGAGTTTTTCTTTTTCTGTCTGGAGTTTTTCTTTTTCTGTCCGGAGTTTTTCTTTTTCTGTCCGGAGTTTTTCTGCCCGGAGTTTGTCTGTCCGGAGTTTTTCTTTTTCTGTCCGGAGTTTTTCTTTTTCTGTCCGGAGTTTTTCTTTTTCTGTCCGGAGTTTTTCTTTTTCTGTCCGGAGTTTTACTTTTTCTGTCCGGAGTTTTTCTTTTTCTGCCCGGAGTTTTTCTTTTTCTGTCCGGAGTTTTTCTGCCCGGAGTTTTTCTTTTTCTGTCCGGAGTTTTTCTGTCCGGAGTTTTTCTTTTTCTGTCCGGAGTTTTTATTTTTCTGTCCGGAGTTTTTCTGTCCGGAGTTTTTCTGTCTGGAGTTTTTCTTTTTCTGTCCGGAGTTTTTCTTTTTCTGTCTGGAGTTTTTCTTTTTCTGTCCGGAGTTTTTCATTTTCTGTCTGGAGTTTTTCTTTTTCTGTCCGGAGTTTTCATTTTTCTGTCTGGAGTTTTTCTTTTTCTGTCCGGAGTTTTTCTTTTTCTGTCTGGAGTTTTTCTTTATCTGTCCGGAGTTTTTCTTTTTCTGTCTGGAGTTTTTCTTTTTCTGTCTGGAGTTTTTCTTTTTCTGTCCGGAGTTTTTCTTTTTCTGTCCGGAGTTTTTCTTTTTCTGTCCGGAGTTTTTCTTTTTCTGTCTGGAGTTTTTCTTTTTCTGTCTGGAGTTTTTCTTTTTCTGTTTTCTTTTTCTGTCTGGAGTTTTTCTTTTTCTGTCCGGAGTTTTTCTTTTTCTGCCCGGAGTTTTTCTTTTTCTGTCTGGAGTTTTTCTTTTTCTGTCCGGAGTTTTTCTTTTTCTGTCTGTAGTTTTTGTGCCCGGAGTTTTTCTTTTTCTGTCCGGAGTTTTTCTGCCCGGAGTTTTTCTTTTTCTGTCCGGAGTTTTTCTTTTTCTGTCCGGAGTTTTTTTTTTTCTGTCCGGAGTTTTTCTGCCCGGAGTTTTTATTTTTCTGTCCGGAGTTTTTCTTTTTCTGTCTGTAGTTTTTCTGCCCGGAGTTTTTCTGTCCGGAGTTTTTCTTTTTCTGTCCGGAGTTTTTCTTTTTCTGTCCGGAGTTTTTCTTTTTCTGTCCGGAGTTTTTCTTTTTCTGTCCGGAGTTTTACTTTTTCTGTCCGGAGTTTTTCTTTTTCTGCCCGGAGTTTTTCTTTTTCTGTCCGGAGTTTTTCTGCCCGGAGTTTTTCTTTTTCTGTCCGGAGTTTTTCTGTCCGGAGTTTTTCTTTTTCTGTCCGGAGTTTTTATTTTTCTGTCCGGAGTTTTTCTGTCCGGAGTTTTTCTGTCTGGAGTTTTTCTTTTTCTGTCCAGAGTTTTTCTTTTTCTGTCTGGAGTTTTTCTTTTTCTGTCCGGAGTTTTTCATTTTCTGTCTGGAGTTTTTCTTTTTCTGTCCGGAGTTTTCATTTTTCTGTCTGGAGTTTTTCTTTTTCTGTCCGGAGTTTTTCTTTTTCTGTCTGGAGTTTTTCTTTATCTGTCCGGAGTTTTTCTTTTTCTGTCTGGAGTTTTTCTTTTTCTGTCTGGAGTTTTTCTTTTTCTGTCCGGAGTTTTTCTTTTTCTGTCCGGAGTTTTTCTTTTTCTGTCCGGAGTTTTTCTTTTTCTGTCTGGAGTTTTTCTTTTTCTGTCTGGAGTTTTTCTTTTTCTGTTTTCTTTTTCTGTCTGGAGTTTTTCTTTTTCTGTCCGGAGTTTTTCTTTTTCTGCCCGGAGTTTTTCTTTTTCTGTCTGGAGTTTTTCTTTTTCTGTCCGGAGATTTTCTTTTTCTGTCCGGAGTTTTTCTGCCCGGAGTTTTTCTTTTTCTGTCCGGAGTTTTTCTTTTTCTGTCCGGAGTTTTTTTTTTTCTGTCCGGAGTTTTTCTGCCCGGAGTTTTTATTTTTCTGTCCGGAGTTTTTCTTTTTCTGTCTGTAGTTTTTCTGCCCGGAGTTTTTCTGTCCGGAGTTTTTCTTTTTCTGTCCGGAGTTTTTCTTTTTCTGTCCGGAGTTTTTCTTTTTCTGTCCGGAGTTTTTCTTTTTCTGTCCGGAGTTTTACTTTTTCTGTCCGGAGTTTTTCTTTTTCTGCCCGGAGTTTTTCTTTTTCTGTCCGGAGTTTTTCTGCCCAGAGTTTTTCTTTTTCTGTCCGGAGTTTTTCTGTCCGGAGTTTTTCTTTTTCTGTCCGGAGTTTTTATTTTTCTGTCCTGAGTTTTTCTGTCCGGAGTTTTTCTGTCTGGAGTTTTTCTTTTTCTGTCCGGAGTTTTTCTGTCTGGAGTTTTTCTTTTTCTGTCCGGAGTTTTTCTTTTTCTGTCTGGAGTTTTTCTTTTTCTGTCCGGAGTTTTTCTGCCCGGAGTTTTTCTTTTTCTGTCCGGAGTTTTTCTGTCTGGAGTTTTTCTTTTTCTGTCCGGAGTTTTTCTTTTTCTGTCTGGAGTTTTTCTTTTTCTGTCCGGAGTTTTTCTTTTTCTGTCTGGAGTTTTTCTTTTTCTGTCCGGAGTTTTCATTTTTCTGTCTGGAGTTTTTCTTTTTCTGTCCGGAGTTTTTCTTTTTCTGTCTGGAGTTTTTCTTTTTCTGTCTGGAGTTTTTCTTTTTCTGTCCGGAGTTTTTCTTTTTCTGTCCGGAGTTTTTCTTTTTCTGTCCGGAGTTTTTCTTTTTCTGTCTGGAGTTTTTCTTTTTCTGTCTGGAGTTTTTCTTTTTCTGTTTTCTTTTTCTGTCTGGAGTTTTTCTTTTTCTGTCCGGAGTTTTTCTTTTTCTGCCCGGAGTTTTTCTTTTTCTGTCTGGAGTTTTTCTTTTTCTGTCCGGAGTTTTTTTTTTTCTGTCCGGAGTTTTTCTGCCCGGAGTTTTTCTGTCCGGAGTTTTTCTTTTTCTGTCCGGAGTTTTTCTTTTTCTGTCCGGAGTTTTTCTTTTTCTGTCCGGAGTTTTTCTTTTTCTGTCCGGAGTTTTACTTTTTCTGTCCGGAGTTTTTCTTTTTCTGCCCGGAGTTTTTCTTTTTCTGTCCGGAGTTTTTCTGCCCGGAGTTTTTCTTTTTCTGTCCGGAGTTTTTCTGTCCGGAGTTTTTCTTTTTCTGTCCGGAGTTTTTATTTTTCTGTCCGGAGTTTTTCTGTCCGGAGTTTTTCTGTCTGGAGTTTTTCTTTTTCTGTCCGGAGTTTTTCTTTTTCTGTCTGGAGTTTTTCTTTTTCTGTCCGGAGTTTTTCATTTTCTGTCTGGAGTTTTTCTTTTTCTGTCCGGAGTTTTCATTTTTCTGTCTGGAGTTTTTCTTTTTCTGTCCGGAGTTTTTCTTTTTCTGTCTGGAGTTTTTCTTTATCTGTCCGGAGTTTTTCTTTTTCTGTCTGGAGTTTTTCTTTTTCTGTCTGGAGTTTTTCTTTTTCTGTCCGGAGTTTTTCTTTTTCTGTCCGGAGTTTTTCTTTTTCTGTCCGGAGTTTTTCTTTTTCTGTCTGGAGTTTTTCTTTTTCTGTCTGGAGTTTTTCTTTTTCTGTTTTCTTTTTCTGTCTGGAGTTTTTCTTTTTCTGTCCGGAGTTTTTCTTTTTCTGCCCGGAGTTTTTCTTTTTCTGTCTGGAGTTTTTCTTTTTCTGTCCGGAGTTTTTCTTTTTCTGTCCGGAGTTTTTCTGCCCGGAGTTTTTCTTTTTCTGTCCGGAGTTTTTCTTTTTCTGTCCGGAGTTTTTTTTTTTCTGTCCGGAGTTTTTCTGCCCGGAATTTTTATTTTTCTGTCCGGAGTTTTTCTTTTTCTGTCTGTAGTTTTTCTGCCCAGAGTTTTTCTGTCCGGAGTTTTTCTTTCTCTGTCCGGAGTTTTTCTTTTTCTGTCCGGAGTTTTTCTTTTTCTGTCCGGAGTTTTTCTTTTTCTGTCCGGAGTTTTACTTTTTCTGTCCGGAGTTTTTCTTTTTCTGCCCGGAGTTTTTCTTTTTCTGTCCGGAGTTTTTCTGCCCGGAGTTTTTCTTTTTCTGTCCGGAGTTTTTCTGTCCGGAGTTTTTCTTTTTCTGTCCGGAGTTTTTATTTTTCTGTCCTGAGTTTTTCTGTCCGGAGTTTTTCTGTCTGGAGTTTTTCTTTTTCTGTCCGGAGTTTTTCTTTTTCTGTCTGGAGTTTTTCTTTTTCTGTCCGGAGTTTTTCATTTTCTGTCTGGAGTTTTTCTTTTTCTGTCCGGAGTTTTTTTTTTTCTGTCCGGAGTTTTTCTGCCCGGAGTTTTTATTTTTCTGTCCGGAGTTTTTCTTTTTCTGTCTGTAGTTTTTGTGCCCGGAGTTTTTCTTTTTCTGTCCGGAGTTTTTCTGCCTGGAGTTTTTCTTTTTCTGTCCGGAGGTTTTCTGCCCAGAGTTTTTCTTTTTCTGTCTGGAGTTTTTCTGCCCGGAGTTTTTCTTTTTCTGTCCGGAGTTTTTCTGCCCGGAGTTTTTCTTTTTCTGTCTGGAGTTTTTCTGCCCGTAGTTTTTCTTTTTCTGTCCGGAGTTTTTCTGCCTGGAGTTTTTCTGTCCGGAGTTTTTCTTTTTCTGTCCGGAGTTTTTCTGCCCGGAGTTTTTCTGTCCGGAGTTTTTCTTTTTCTGTCCGGAGTTTTTCTTTTTCTGTCCGGAGTTTTTCTGCCCGGAGTTTTTCTTTTTCTGTCCGGAGTTTTTCTGCCCGGAGTTTTTCTGTCCGGAGTTTTTCTTTTTCTGTCCGGAGTTTTTCTGCCCGGAGTTTTTCTGTCCGGAGTTTTTCTTTTTCTGTCCGGAGTTTTTCTTTTTCTTTCCGAAGTTTTTCTTTTTCTGTCTGGAGTTTTTCATTTTCTGTCTGGAGTTTTTCTTTTTCTGTCCGGAGTTTTCATTTTTCTGTCTGGAGTTTTTCTTTTTCTGTCCGGAGTTTTTCTTTTTCTGTCTGGAGTTTTTCTTTATCTGTCCGGAGTTTTTCTTTTTCTGTCTGGAGTTTTTCTTTTTCTGTCTGGAGTTTTTCTTTTTCTGTCCGGAGTTTTTCTTTTTCTGTCCGGAGTTTTTCTTTTTCTGTCCGGAGTTTTTCTTTTTCTGTCTGGAGTTTTTCTTTTTCTGTCCGGAGTTTTTCTTTTTCTGTCCGGAGTTTTTCTTTTTCTGTCCGGAGTTTTACTTTTTCTGTCCGGAGTTTTTCTTTTTCTGCCCGGAGTTTTTCTTTTTCTGTCCGGAGTTTTTCTGCCCGGAGTTTTTCTTTTTCTGTCCGGAGTTTTTCTGTCCGGAGTTTTTCTTTTTCTGTCCGGAGTTTTTATTTTTCTGTCCAGAGTTTTTCTGTCCGGAGTTTTTCTGTCTGGAGTTTTTCTTTTTCTGTCCGGAGTTTTTCTTTTTCTGTCTGGAGTTTTTCTTTTTCTGTCCGGAGTTTTTCATTTTCTGTCTGGAGTTTTTCTTTTTCTGTCCGGAGTTTTCATTTTTCTGTCTGGAGTTTTTCTTTTTCTGTCCGGAGTTTTTCTTTTTCTGTCTGGAGTTTTTCTTTATCTGTCCGGAGTTTTTCTTTTTCTGTCTGGAGTTTTTCTTTTTCTGTCTGGAGTTTTTCTTTTTCTGTCCGGAGTTTTTCTTTTTCTGTCTGGAGTTTTTCTTTTTCTGTCTGGAGTTTTTCTTTTTCTGTTTTCTTTTTCTGTCTGGAGTTTTTCTTTTTCTGTCCGGAGTTTTTCTTTTTCTGCCCGTAGTTTTTCTTTTTCTGTCTGGAGTTTTTCTTTTTCTGTCCGGAGTTTTTCTTTTTCTGTCCGGAGTTTTTCTGCCCGGAGTTTTTCTTTTTCTGTCCGGAGTTTTTCTTTTTCTGTCCGGAGTTTTTTTTTTCTGTCCGGAGTTTTTCTGCCCGGAGTTTTTATTTTTCTGTCCGGAGTTTTTCTTTTTCTGTCTGTAGTTTTTCTGCCCGGAGTTTTTCTGTCCGGAGTTTTTCTTTCTCTGTCCGGAGTTTTTCTTTTTCTGTCCGGAGTTTTTCTTTTTCTGTCCGGAGTTTTTCTTTTTCTGTCCGGAGTTTTACTTTTTCTGTCCGGAGTTTTTCTTTTTCTGCCCGGAGTTTTTCTTTTTCTGTCCGGAGTTTTTCTGCCCGGAGTTTTTCTTTTTCTGTCCGGAGTTTTTCTGTCCGGAGTTTTTCTTTTTCTGTCCGGAGTTTTTATTTTTCTGTCCTGAGTTTTTCTGTCCGGAGTTTTTCTGTCTGGAGTTTTTCTTTTTCTGTCCGGAGTTTTTCTTTTTCTGTCTGGAGTTTTTCTTTTTCTGTCCGGAGTTTTTCATTTTCTGTCTGGAGTTTTTCTTTTTCTGTCCTGAGTTTTTTTTTTTCTGTCCGGAGTTTTTCTGCCCGGAGTTTTTATTTTTCTGTCCGGAGTTTTTCTTTTTCTGTCTGTAGTTTTTGTGCCCGGAGTTTTTCTTTTTCTGTCCGGAGTTTTTCTGCCCGGAGTTTTTCTTTTTCTGTCCGGAGGTTTTCTGCCCAGAGTTTTTCTTTTTCTGTCTGGAGTTTTTCTGCCCGGAGTTTTTCTTTTTCTGTCCGGAGTTTTTCTGCCCGGAGTTTTTCTTTTTCTGTCTGGAGTTTTTCTGCCCGTAGTTTTTCTTTTTCTGTCCGGAGTTTTTCTGCCTGGAGTTTTTCTGTCCGGAGTTTTTCTTTTTCTGTCCGGAGTTTTTCTGCCCGGAGTTTTTCTGTCCGGAGTTTTTCTTTTTCTGTCCGGAGTTTTTCTTTTTCTGTCCGGAGTTTTTCTGCCCGGAGTTTTTCTTTTTCTGTCCGGAGTTTTTCTGCCCGGAGTTTTTCTGTCCGGAGTTTTTCTTTTTCTGTCCGGAGTTTTTCTGCCCGGAGTTTTTCTGTCCGGAGTATTTCTTTTTCTGTCCGGAGTTTTTCTTTTTCTTTCCGAAGTTTTTCTTTTTCTGTCTGGAGTTTTTCATTTTCTGTCTGGAGTTTTTCTTTTTCTGTCCGGAGTTTTCATTTTTCTGTCTGGAGTTTTTCTTTTTCTGTCCGGAGTTTTTCTTTTTCTGTCTGGAGTTTTTCTTTATCTGTCCGGAGTTTTTCTTTTTCTGTCTGGAGTTTTTCTTTTTCTGTCTGGAGTTTTTCTTTTTCTGTCCGGAGTTTTTCTTTTTCTGTCCGGAGTTTTTCTTTTTCTGTCCGGAGTTTTTCTTTTTCTGTCTGGAGTTTTTCTTTTTCTGTCTGGAGTTTTTCTTTTTCTGTTTTCTTTTTCTGTCTGGAGTTTTTATTTTTCTGTCCGGAGTTTTTCTTTTTCTGCCCGGAGTTTTTCTTTTTCTGTCTGGAGTTTTTCTTTTTCTGTCCGGAGTTTTTCTTTTTCTGTCCGGAGTTTTTCTGCCCGGAGTTTTTCTTTTTCTGTCCGGAGTTTTTCTTTTTCTGTCCGGAGTTTTTTTTTCTTCTGTCCGGAGTTTTTCTGCCCGGAGTTTTTATTTTTCTGTCCGGAGTTTTTCTTTTTCTGTCTGTAGTTTTTCTGCCCGGAGTTTTTCTGTCCGGAGTTTTTCTTTTTCTGTCCGGAGTTTTTCTTTTTCTGTCCGGAGTTTTTCTTTTTCTGTCCGGAGTTTTTCTTTTTCTGTCCGGAGTTTTACTTTTTCTGTCCGGAGTTTTTCTTTTTCTGCCCGGAGTTTTTCTTTTTCTGTCCGGAGTTTTTCTGCCCGGAGTTTTTCTTTTTCTGTCCGGAGTTTTTCTGTCCGGAGTTTTTATTTTTCTGTCCGGAGTTTTTATTTTTCTGTCCGGAGTTTTTCTGTCCGGAGTTTTTCTGTCTGGAGTTTTTCTTTTTCTGTCCGGAGTTTATCTTTTTCTGTCTGGAGTTTTTCTTTTTCTGTCCGGAGTTTTTCATTTTCTGTCTGGAGTTTTTCTTTTTCTGTCCGGAGTTTTTCTTTTTCTGTCCGGAGTTTTTCTGCCCGGAGTTTTTATTTTTCTGTCCGGAGTTTTTCTTTTTCTGTCTGTAGTTTTTGTGCCCGGAGTTTTTCTTTTTCTGTCCGGAGTTTTTCTGCCCGGAGTTTTTCTTTTTCTGTCCGGAGGTTTTCTGCCCAGAGTTTTTCTTTTTCTGTCTGGAGTTTTTCTGCCCGGAGTTTTTCTTTTTCTGTCCGGAGTTTTTCTGCCCGGAGTTTTTCTTTTTCTGTCTGGAGTTTTTCTGCCCGTAGTTTTTCTTTTTCTGTCCGGAGTTTTTCTGCCTGGAGTTTTTCTGTCCGGAGTTTTTCTTTTTCTGTCCGGAGTTTTTCTGCCCGGAGTTTTTCTGTCCGGAGTTTTTCTTTTTCTGTCCGGAGTTTTTCTTTTTCTGTCCGGAGTTTTTCTGCCCGGAGTTTTTCTTTTTCTGTCCGGAGTTTTTCTGCCCGGAGTTTTTCTGTCCGGAGTTTTTCTTTTTCTGTCCGGAGTTTTTCTGCCCGGAGTTTTTCTGTCCGGAGTATTTCTTTTTCTGTCCGGAGTTTTTCTTTTTCTTTCCGAAGTTTTTCTTTTTCTGTCTGGAGTTTTTCATTTTCTGTCTGGAGTTTTTCTTTTTCTGTCCGGAGTTTTCATTTTTCTGTCTGGAGTTTTTCTTTTTCTGTCCGGAGTTTTTCTTTTTCTGTCTGGAGTTTTTCTTTATCTGTCCGGAGTTTTTCTTTTTCTGTCTGGAGTTTTTCTTTTTCTGTCTGGAGTTTTTCTTTTTCTGTCCGGAGTTTTTCTTTTTCTGTCCGGAGTTTTTCTTTTTCTGTCCGGAGTTTTTCTTTTTCTGTCTGGAGTTTTTCTTTTTCTGTCTGGAGTTTTTCTTTTTCTGTTTTCTGCCCAGAGTTTTTCTTTTTCTGTCCGGAGTTTTTTTCTGTCTGGAGTTTTTATTTTTCTGTCCGGAGTTTTTCTTTTTCTGCCCGGAGTTTTTCTTTTTCTGTCTGGAGTTTTTCTTTTTCTGTCCGGAGTTTTTCTTTTTCTGTCCGGAGTTTTTCTGCCCGGAGTTTTTCTTTTTCTGTCCGGAGTTTTTCTTTTTCTGTCCGGAGTTTTTTTTTCTTCTGTCCGGAGTTTTTCTGCCCGGAGTTTTTATTTTTCTGTCCGGAGTTTTTCTTTTTCTGTCTGTAGTTTTTCTGCCCGGAGTTTTTCTGTCCGGAGTTTTTCTTTTTCTGTCCGGAGTTTTTCTTTTTCTGTCCGGAGTTTTTCTTTTTCTGTCCGGAGTTTTTCTTTTTCTGTCCGGAGTTTTACTTTTTCTGTCCGGAGTTTTTCTTTTTCTGCCCGGAGTTTTTCTTTTTCTGTCCGGAGTTTTTCTGCCCGGAGTTTTTCTTTTTCTGTCCGGAGTTTTTCTGTCCGGAGTTTTTATTTTTCTGTCCGGAGTTTTTATTTTTCTGTCCGGAGTTTTTCTGTCCGGAGTTTTTCTGTCTGGAGTTTTTCTTTTTCTGTCCGGAGTTTATCTTTTTCTGTCTGGAGTTTTTCTTTTTCTGTCCGGAGTTTTTCATTTTCTGTCTGGAGTTTTTCTTTTTCTGTCCGGAGTTTTTCTTTTTCTGTCCGGAGTTTTTCTGCCCGGAGTTTTTATTTTTCTGTCCGGAGTTTTTCTTTTTCTGTCTGTAGTTTTTGTGCCCGGAGTTTTTCTTTTTCTGTCCGGAGTTTTTCTGCCCGGAGTTTTTCTTTTTCTGTCCGGAGGTTTTCTGCCCAGAGTTTTTCTTTTTCTGTCTGGAGTTTTTCTGCCCGGAGTTTTTCTTTTTCTGTCCGGAGTTTTTCTGCCCGGAGTTTTTCTTTTTCTGTCTGGAGTTTTTCTGCCCGTAGTTTTTCTTTTTCTGTCCGGAGTTTTTCTGCCCGGAGTTTTTCTGTCCGGAGTTTTTCTTTTTCTGTCCTGAGTTTTTCTTTTTCTGTCCGGAGTTTTTCTTTTTCTGTCCGGAGTTTTTCTTTTTCTGTCCGGAGTTTTTCTTTTTCTGTCCGGAGTTTTTCTTTTTCTGTCCGGAGTTTTTCTTTTTCTGTCCGGAGTTTAACTTTTTCTGTCCGGAGTTTTTCTTTTTCTGCCCGGAGTTTTTCTTTTTCTGTCCGGGGTTTTTCTGTCCGGAGTTTTTATTTTTCTGTCCGGAGTTTTTATTTTTCTGTCCGGAGTTTTTCTGTCCGGAGTTTTTCTGTCTGGAGTTTTTCTTTTTCTGTCCGGAGTTTTTCTTTTTCTGTCTGGAGTTTTTCTTTTTCTGTCCGGAGTTTTTCATTTTCTGTCTGGAGTTTTTCTTTTTCTGTCCGGAGTTTTTTTTTTTCTGTCCGGAGTTTTTCTGCCCGGAGTTTTTATTTTTCTGTCCGGAGTTTTTCTTTTTCTGTCTGTAGTTTTTGTGCCCGGAGTTTTTCTTTTTCTGTCCGGAGTTTTTCTGCCCGGAGTTTTTCTTTTTCTGTCCGGAGGTTTTCTGCCCAGAGTTTTTCTTTTTCTGTCTGGAGTTTTTCTGCACGGAGTTTTTCTTTTTCTGTCCGGAGTTTTTCTGCCCGGAGTTTTTCTTTTTCTGTCTGGAGTTTTTCTGCCCGTAGTTTTTCTTTTTCTGTCCGGAGTTTTTCTGCCCGGAGTTTTTCTGTCCGGAGTTTTTCTTTTTCTGTCCTGAGTTTTTCTTTTTCTGTCCGGAGTTTTTCTTTTTCTGTCCGGAGTTTTTCTTTTTCTGTCCGGAGTTTTTCTTTTTCTGTCCGGAGTTTTTCTTTTTCTGTCCGGAGTTTTTCTTTTTCTGTCCGGAGTTTTTCTTTTTCTGTCCGGAGTTTTACTTTTTCTGTCCGGAGTTTTTCTTTTTCTGCCCGGAGTTTTTCTTTTTCTGTCCGGAGTTTTTCTGCCCAGAGTTTTTCTTTTTCTGTCCGGAGTTTTTCTGTCCGGAGTTTTTATTTTTCTGTCCGGAGTTTTTATTTTTCTGTCCGGAGTTTTTCTGTCCGGAGTTTTTCTGTCTGGAGTTTTTCTTTTTCTGTCCGGAGTTTTTCTTTTTCTGTCTGGAGTTTTTCTTTTTCTGTCCGGAGTTTTTCATTTTCTGTCTGGAGTTTTTCTTTTTCTGTCCGGAGTTTTTTTTTTCTGTCCGGAGTTTTTCTTCCCGGAGTTTTTATTTTTCTGTCCGGAGTTTTTCTTTTTCTGTCTGTAGTTTTTGTGCCCGGAGTTTTTCTTTTTCTGTCCGGAGTTTTTCTGCCCGGAGTTTTTCTTTTTCTGTCCGGAGGTTTTCTGCCCAGAGTTTTTCTTTTTCTGTCTGGAGTTTTTCTGCCCGGAGTTTTTCTTTTTCTGTCCGGAGTTTTTCTGCCCGGAGTTTTTCTTTTTCTGTCTGGAGTTTTTCTGCCCGTGGTTTTTCTTTTTCTGTCCGGAGTTTTTCTGCCCGGAGTTTTTCTGTCCGGAGTTTTTCTTTTTCTGTCCGGAGTTTTTCTGCCCGGAGTTTTTCTGTCCGGAGTTTTTCTTTTTCTGTCCGGAGTTTTTCTTTTTCTGTCCGGAGTTTTTCTGCCCGGAGTTTTTCTGCCCGGAGTTTTTCTTTTTCTGTCCGGAGTTTTTCTGCCCGGAGTTTTTCTTTTTCTGTCCGGAGTTTTTCTGTCCGGAGTTTTTATTTTTCTGTCCGGAGTTTTTATTTTTCTGTCCGGAGTTTTTCTGTCCGGAGTTTTTCTGTCTGGAGTTTTTCTTTTTCTGTCCGGAGTTTATCTTTTTCTGTCTGGAGTTTTTCTTTTTCTGTCCGGAGTTTTTCATTTTCTGTCTGGAGTTTTTCTTTTTCTGTCCGGAGTTTTTCTTTTTCTGTCCGGAGTTTTTCTGCCCGGAGTTTTTATTTTTCTGTCCGGAGTTTTTCTTTTTCTGTCTGTAGTTTTTGTGCCCGGAGTTTTTCTTTTTCTGTCCGGAGTTTTTCTGCCCGGAGTTTTTCTTTTTCTGTCCGGAGGTTTTCTGCCCAGAGTTTTTCTTTTTCTGTCTGGAGTTTTTCTGCCCGGAGTTTTTCTTTTTCTGTCCGGAGTTTTTCTGCCCGGAGTTTTTCTTTTTCTGTCTGGAGTTTTTCTGCCCGTAGTTTTTCTTTTTCTGTCCGGAGTTTTTCTGCCCGGAGTTTTTCTGTCCGGAGTTTTTCTTTTTCTGTCCTGAGTTTTTCTTTTTCTGTCCGGAGTTTTTCTTTTTCTGTCCGGAGTTTTTCTTTTTCTGTCCGGAGTTTTTCTTTTTCTGTCCGGAGTTTTTCTTTTTCTGTCCGGAGTTTTTCTTTTTCTGTCCGGAGTTTTTCTTTTTCTGTCCGGAGTTTTACTTTTTCTGTCCGGAGTTTTTCTTTTTCTGCCCGGAGTTTTTCTTTTTCTGTCCGGAGTTTTTCTGCCCGGAGTTTTTCTTTTTCTGTCCGGAGTTTTTCTGTCCGGAGTTTTTATTTTTCTGTCCGGAGTTTTTATTTTTCTGTCCGGAGTTTTTCTGTCCGGAGTTTTTCTGTCTGGAGTTTTTCTTTTTCTGTCCGGAGTTTTTCTTTTTCTGTCTGGAGTTTTTATTTTTCTGTCCGGAGTTTTTCTGTCCGGAGTTTTTCTGTCTGGAGTTTTTATTTTTCTGTCCTGAGTTTTTCTGTCCGGAGTTTTTCTGTCTGGAGTTTTTCTTTTTCTGTCCGGAGTTTTTCTTTTTCTGTCTGGAGTTTTTCTTTTTCTGTCCGGAGTTTTTCATTTTCTGTCTGGAGTTTTTCTTTTTCTGTCCTGAGTTTTTTTTTTTCTGTCCGGAGTTTTTCTGCCCGGAGTTTTTATTTTTCTGTCCGGAGTTTTTCTTTTTCTGTCTGTAGTTTTTGTGCCCGGAGTTTTTCTTTTTCTGTCCGGAGTTTTTCTGCCCGGAGTTTTTCTTTTTCTGTCCGGAGGTTTTCTGCCCAGAGTTTTTCTTTTTCTGTCTGGAGTTTTTCTGCCCGGAGTTTTTCTTTTTCTGTCCGGAGTTTTTCTGCCCGGAGTTTTTCTTTTTCTGTCTGGAGTTTTTCTGCCCGTAGTTTTTCTTTTTCTGTCCGGAGTTTTTCTGCCTGGAGTTTTTCTGTCCGGAGTTTTTCTTTTTCTGTCCGGAGTTTTTCTGCCCGGAGTTTTTCTGTCCGGAGTTTTTCTTTTTCTGTCCGGAGTTTTTCTTTTTCTGTCCGGAGTTTTTCTGCCCGGAGTTTTTCTTTTTCTGTCCGGAGTTTTTCTGCCCGGAGTTTTTCTGTCCGGAGTTTTTCTTTTTCTGTCCGGAGTTTTTCTGCCCGGAGTTTTTCTGTCCGGAGTATTTCTTTTTCTGTCCGGAGTTTTTCTTTTTCTTTCCGAAGTTTTTCTTTTTCTGTCTGGAGTTTTTCATTTTCTGTCTGGAGTTTTTCTTTTTCTGTCCGGAGTTTTCATTTTTCTGTCTGGAGTTTTTCTTTTTCTGTCCGGAGTTTTTCTTTTTCTGTCTGGAGTTTTTCTTTATCTGTCCGGAGTTTTTCTTTTTCTGTCTGGAGTTTTTCTTTTTCTGTCTGGAGTTTTTCTTTTTCTGTCCGGAGTTTTTCTTTTTCTGTCCGGAGTTTTTCTTTTTCTGTCCGGAGTTTTTCTTTTTCTGTCTGGAGTTTTTCTTTTTCTGTCTGGAGTTTTTCTTTTTCTGTTTTCTTTTTCTGTCTGGAGTTTTTATTTTTCTGTCCGGAGTTTTTCTTTTTCTGCCCGGAGTTTTTCTTTTTCTGTCTGGAGTTTTTCTTTTTCTGTCCGGAGTTTTTCTTTTTCTGTCCGGAGTTTTTCTGCCCGGAGTTTTTCTTTTTCTGTCCGGAGTTTTTCTTTTTCTGTCCGGAGTTTTTTTTTCTTCTGTCCGGAGTTTTTCTGCCCGGAGTTTTTATTTTTCTGTCCGGAGTTTTTCTTTTTCTGTCTGTAGTTTTTCTGCCCGGAGTTTTTCTGTCCGGAGTTTTTCTTTTTCTGTCCGGAGTTTTTCTTTTTCTGTCCGGAGTTTTTCTTTTTCTGTCCGGAGTTTTTCTTTTTCTGTCCGGAGTTTTACTTTTTCTGTCCGGAGTTTTTCTTTTTCTGCCCGGAGTTTTTCTTTTTCTGTCCGGAGTTTTTCTGCCCGGAGTTTTTCTTTTTCTGTCCGGAGTTTTTCTGTCCGGAGTTTTTATTTTTCTGTCCGGAGTTTTTATTTTTCTGTCCGGAGTTTTTCTGTCCGGAGTTTTTCTGTCTGGAGTTTTTCTTTTTCTGTCCGGAGTTTATCTTTTTCTGTCTGGAGTTTTTCTTTTTCTGTCCGGAGTTTTTCATTTTCTGTCTGGAGTTTTTCTTTTTCTGTCCGGAGTTTTTCTTTTTCTGTCCGGAGTTTTTCTGCCCGGAGTTTTTATTTTTCTGTCCGGAGTTTTTCTTTTTCTGTCTGTAGTTTTTGTGCCCGGAGTTTTTCTTTTTCTGTCCGGAGTTTTTCTGCCCGGAGTTTTTCTTTTTCTGTCCGGAGGTTTTCTGCCCAGAGTTTTTCTTTTTCTGTCTGGAGTTTTTCTGCCCGGAGTTTTTCTTTTTCTGTCCGGAGTTTTTCTGCCCGGAGTTTTTCTTTTTCTGTCTGGAGTTTTTCTGCCCGTAGTTTTTCTTTTTCTGTCCGGAGTTTTTCTGCCCGGAGTTTTTCTGTCCGGAGTTTTTCTTTTTCTGTCCTGAGTTTTTCTTTTTCTGTCCGGAGTTTTTCTTTTTCTGTCCGGAGTTTTTCTTTTTCTGTCCGGAGTTTTTCTTTTTCTGTCCGGAGTTTTTCTTTTTCTGTCCGGAGTTTTTCTTTTTCTGTCCGGAGTTTAACTTTTTCTGTCCGGAGTTTTTCTTTTTCTGCCCGGAGTTTTTCTTTTTCTGTCCGGGGTTTTTCTGTCCGGAGTTTTTATTTTTCTGTCCGGAGTTTTTATTTTTCTGTCCGGAGTTTTTCTGTCCGGAGTTTTTCTGTCTGGAGTTTTTCTTTTTCTGTCCGGAGTTTTTCTTTTTCTGTCTGGAGTTTTTCTTTTTCTGTCCGGAGTTTTTCATTTTCTGTCTGGAGTTTTTCTTTTTCTGTCCGGAGTTTTTTTTTTTCTGTCCGGAGTTTTTCTGCCCGGAGTTTTTATTTTTCTGTCCGGAGTTTTTCTTTTTCTGTCTGTAGTTTTTGTGCCCGGAGTTTTTCTTTTTCTGTCCGGAGTTTTTCTGCCCGGAGTTTTTCTTTTTCTGTCCGGAGGTTTTCTGCCCAGAGTTTTTCTTTTTCTGTCTGGAGTTTTTCTGCACGGAGTTTTTCTTTTTCTGTCCGGAGTTTTTCTGCCCGGAGTTTTTCTTTTTCTGTCTGGAGTTTTTCTGCCCGTAGTTTTTCTTTTTCTGTCCGGAGTTTTTCTGCCCGGAGTTTTTCTGTCCGGAGTTTTTCTTTTTCTGTCCTGAGTTTTTCTTTTTCTGTCCGGAGTTTTTCTTTTTCTGTCCGGAGTTTTTCTTTTTCTGTCCGGAGTTTTTCTTTTTCTGTCCGGAGTTTTTCTTTTTCTGTCCGGAGTTTTTCTTTTTCTGTCCGGAGTTTTTCTTTTTCTGTCCGGAGTTTTACTTTTTCTGTCCGGAGTTTTTCTTTTTCTGCCCGGAGTTTTTCTTTTTCTGTCCGGAGTTTTTCTGCCCAGAGTTTTTCTTTTTCTGTCCGGAGTTTTTCTGTCCGGAGTTTTTATTTTTCTGTCCGGAGTTTTTATTTTTCTGTCCGGAGTTTTTCTGTCCGGAGTTTTTCTGTCTGGAGTTTTTCTTTTTCTGTCCGGAGTTTTTCTTTTTCTGTCTGGAGTTTTTCTTTTTCTGTCCGGAGTTTTTCATTTTCTGTCTGGAGTTTTTCTTTTTCTGTCCGGAGTTTTTTTTTTTCTGTCCGGAGTTTTTCTTCCCGGAGTTTTTATTTTTCTGTCCGGAGTTTTTCTTTTTCTGTCTGTAGTTTTTGTGCCCGGAGTTTTTCTTTTTCTGTCCGGAGTTTTTCTGCCCGGAGTTTTTCTTTTTCTGTCCGGAGGTTTTCTGCCCAGAGTTTTTCTTTTTCTGTCTGGAGTTTTTCTGCCCGGAGTTTTTCTTTTTCTGTCCGGAGTTTTTCTGCCCGGAGTTTTTCTTTTTCTGTCTGGAGTTTTTCTGCCCGTGGTTTTTCTTTTTCTGTCCGGAGTTTTTCTGCCCGGAGTTTTTCTGTCCGGAGTTTTTCTTTTTCTGTCCGGAGTTTTTCTGCCCGGAGTTTTTCTGTCCGGAGTTTTTCTTTTTCTGTCCGGAGTTTTTCTTTTTCTGTCCGGAGTTTTTCTGCCCGGAGTTTTTCTGCCCGGAGTTTTTCTTTTTCTGTCCGGAGTTTTTCTGCCCGGAGTTTTTCTTTTTCTGTCCGGAGTTTTTCTGTCCGGAGTTTTTATTTTTCTGTCCGGAGTTTTTATTTTTCTGTCCGGAGTTTTTCTGTCCGGAGTTTTTCTGTCTGGAGTTTTTCTTTTTCTGTCCGGAGTTTATCTTTTTCTGTCTGGAGTTTTTCTTTTTCTGTCCGGAGTTTTTCATTTTCTGTCTGGAGTTTTTCTTTTTCTGTCCGGAGTTTTTCTTTTTCTGTCCGGAGTTTTTCTGCCCGGAGTTTTTATTTTTCTGTCCGGAGTTTTTCTTTTTCTGTCTGTAGTTTTTGTGCCCGGAGTTTTTCTTTTTCTGTCCGGAGTTTTTCTGCCCGGAGTTTTTCTTTTTCTGTCCGGAGGTTTTCTGCCCAGAGTTTTTCTTTTTCTGTCTGGAGTTTTTCTGCCCGGAGTTTTTCTTTTTCTGTCCGGAGTTTTTCTGCCCGGAGTTTTTCTTTTTCTGTCTGGAGTTTTTCTGCCCGTAGTTTTTCTTTTTCTGTCCGGAGTTTTTCTGCCCGGAGTTTTTCTGTCCGGAGTTTTTCTTTTTCTGTCCTGAGTTTTTCTTTTTCTGTCCGGAGTTTTTCTTTTTCTGTCCGGAGTTTTTCTTTTTCTGTCCGGAGTTTTTCTTTTTCTGTCCGGAGTTTTTCTTTTTCTGTCCGGAGTTTTTCTTTTTCTGTCCGGAGTTTTTCTTTTTCTGTCCGGAGTTTTACTTTTTCTGTCCGGAGTTTTTCTTTTTCTGCCCGGAGTTTTTCTTTTTCTGTCCGGAGTTTTTCTGCCCGGAGTTTTTCTTTTTCTGTCCGGAGTTTTTCTGTCCGGAGTTTTTATTTTTCTGTCCGGAGTTTTTATTTTTCTGTCCGGAGTTTTTCTGTCCGGAGTTTTTCTGTCTGGAGTTTTTCTTTTTCTGTCCGGAGTTTTTCTTTTTCTGTCTGGAGTTTTTCTTTTTCTGTCCGGAGTTTTTCATTTTCTGTCTGGAGTTTTTCTTTTTCTGTCCGGAGTTTTTTTTTTTCTGTCCGGAGTTTTTCTGCCCGGAGTTTTTATTTTTCTGTCCGGAGTTTTTCTTTTTCTGTCTGTAGTTTTTGTGCCCGGAGTTTTTCTTTTTCTGTCCGGAGTTTTTCTGCCCGGAGTTTTTCTTTTTCTGTCCGGAGGTTTTCTGCCCAGAGTTTTTCTTTTTCTGTCTGGAGTTTTTCTGCCCGGAGTTTTTCTTTTTCTGTCCGGAGTTTTTCTGCCCGGAGTTTTTCTTTTTCTGTCTGGAGTTTTTCTGCCCGTAGTTTTTCTTTTTCTGTCCGGAGTTTTTCTGCCCGGAGTTTTTCTGTCCGGAGTTTTTCTTTTTCTGTCCTGAGTTTTTCTTTTTCTGTCCGGAGTTTTTCTTTTTCTGTCCGGAGTTTTTCTTTTTCTGTCCGGAGTTTTTCTTTTTCTGTCCGGAGTTTTTCTTTTTCTGTCCGGAGTTTTTCTTTTTCTGTCCGGAGTTTTTCTTTTTCTGTCCGGAGTTTTACTTTTTCTGTCCGGAGTTTTTCTTTTTCTGCCCGGAGTTTTTCTTTTTCTGTCCGGAGTTTTTCTGCCCAGAGTTTTTCTTTTTCTGTCCGGAGTTTTTCTGTCCGGAGTTTTTATTTTTCTGTCCGGAGTTTTTATTTTTCTGTCCGGAGTTTTTCTGTCCGGAGTTTTTCTGTCTGGAGTTTTTCTTTTTCTGTCTGGAGTTTTTCTTTTTCTGTCCGGAGTTTTTCATTTTCTGTCTGGAGTTTTTCTTTTTCTGTCCGGAGTTTTTTTTTTTCTGTCCGGAGTTTTTCTTCCCGGAGTTTTTATTTTTCTGTCCGGAGTTTTTCTTTTTCTGTCTGTAGTTTTTGTGCCCGGAGTTTTTCTTTTTCTGTCCGGAGTTTTTCTGCCCGGAGTTTTTCTTTTTCTGTCCGGAGGTTTTCTGCCCAGAGTTTTTCTTTTTCTGTCTGGAGTTTTTCTGCCCGGAGTTTTTCTTTTTCTGTCCGGAGTTTTTCTGCCCGGAGTTTTTCTTTTTCTGTCTGGAGTTTTTCTGCCCGTGGTTTTTCTTTTTCTGTCCGGAGTTTTTCTGCCCAGAGTTTTTCTGTCCGGAGTTTTTCTTTTTCTGTCCGGAGTTTTTCTGCCCGGAGTTTTTCTGTCCGGAGTTTTTCTTTTTCTGTCCGGAGTTTTTCTTTTTCTGTCCGGAGTTTTTCTGCCCGGAGTTTTTCTGCCCGGAGTTTTTCTTTTTCTGTCCGGAGTTTTTCTGCCCGGAGTTTTTCTTTTTCTGTCCGGAGTTTTTCTGTCCGGAGTTTTTATTTTTCTGTCCGGAGTTTTTATTTTTCTGTCCGGAGTTTTTCTGTCCGGAGTTTTTCTGTCTGGAGTTTTTCTTTTTCTGTCCGGAGTTTATCTTTTTCTGTCTGGAGTTTTTCTTTTTCTGTCCGGAGTTTTTCATTTTCTGTCTGGAGTTTTTCTTTTTCTGTCCGGAGTTTTTCTTTTTCTGTCCGGAGTTTTTCTGCCCGGAGTTTTTATTTTTCTGTCCGGAGTTTTTCTTTTTCTGTCTGTAGTTTTTGTGCCCGGAGTTTTTCTTTTTCTGTCCGGAGTTTTTCTGCCCGGAGTTTTTCTTTTTCTGTCCGGAGGTTTTCTGCCCAGAGTTTTTCTTTTTCTGTCTGGAGTTTTTCTGCCCGGAGTTTTTCTTTTTCTGTCCGGAGTTTTTCTGCCCGGAGTTTTTCTTTTTCTGTCTGGAGTTTTTCTGCCCGTAGTTTTTCTTTTTCTGTCCGGAGTTTTTCTGCCCGGAGTTTTTCTGTCCGGAGTTTTTCTTTTTCTGTCCTGAGTTTTTCTTTTTCTGTCCGGAGTTTTTCTTTTTCTGTCCGGAGTTTTTCTTTTTCTGTCCGGAGTTTTTCTTTTTCTGTCCGGAGTTTTTCTTTTTCTGTCCGGAGTTTTTCTTTTTCTGTCTGGAGTTTTTCTTTTTCTGTCCGGAGTTTTACTTTTTCTGTCCGGAGTTTTTCTTTTTCTGCCCGGAGTTTTTCTTTTTCTGTCCTGAGTTTTTCTGCCCGGAGTTTTTCTTTTTCTGTCCGGAGTTTTTCTGTCCGGAGTTTTTATTTTTCTGTCCGGAGTTTTTATTTTTCTGTCCGGAGTTTTTCTGTCCGGAGTTTTTCTGTCTGGAGTTTTTCTTTTTCTGTCCGGAGTTTTTCTTTTTCTGTCTGGAGTTTTTCTTTTTCTGTCCGGAGTTTTTCATTTTCTGTCTGGAGTTTTTCTTTTTCTGTCCGGAGTTTTTTTTTTCTGTCCGGAGTTTTTCTGCCCGGAGTTTTTATTTTTCTGTCCGGAGTTTTTCTTTTTCTGTCTGTAGTTTTTGTGCCCGGAGTTTTTCTTTTTCTGTCCGGAGTTTTTCTGCCCGGAGTTTTTCTTTTTCTGTCCGGAGGTTTTCTGCCCAGAGTTTTTCTTTTTCTGTCTGGAGTTTTTCTGCCCGGAGTTTTTCTTTTTCTGTCCGGAGTTTTTCTGCCCGGAGTTTTTCTTTTTCTGTCTGGAGTTTTTCTGCCCGTAGTTTTTCTTTTTCTGTCCGGAGTTTTTCTGCCCGGAGTTTTTCTGTCCGGAGTTTTTCTTTTTCTGTCCGGAGTTTTTCTGCCCGGAGTTTTTCTGTCCGGAGTTTTTCTTTTTCTGTCCGGAGTTTTTCTTTTTCTGTCCGGAGTTTTTCTGCCCGGAGTTTTTCTGCCCGGAGTTTTTCTTTTTCTGTCCGGAGTTTTTCTGCCCGGAGTTTTTCTTTTTCTGTCCGGAGTTTTTCTGTCCGGAGTTTTTATTTTTCTGTCCGGAGTTTTTATTTTTCTGTCCGGAGTTTTTCTGTCCGGAGTTTTTCTGTCTGGAGTTTTTCTTTTTCTGTCCGGAGTTTTTCTTTTTCTGTCCGGAGTTTTTCTGCCCGGAGTTTTTATTTTTCTGTCCGGAGTTTTTCTTTTTCTGTCTGTAGTTTTTGTGCCCGGAGTTTTTCTTTTTCTGTCCGGAGTTTTTCTGCCCGGAGTTTTTCTTTTTCTGTCCGGAGTTTTTCTTTTTCTGTCCGGAGTTTTTCTTTTTCTGTCCGGAGTTTTTCTTTTTCTGTCCGGAGTTTTTCTTTTTCTGTCCGGAGTTTTTCTTTTTCTGTCCGGAGTTTTACTTTTTCTGTCCGGAGTTTTTCTTTTTCTGCCCAGAGTTTTTCTTTTTCTGTCCGGAGTTTTTCTGCCCGGAGTTTTTCTTTTTCTGTCCGGAGTTTTTCTGTCCGGAGTTTTTATTTTTCTGTCCGGAGTTTTTATTTTTCTGTCCGGAGTTTTTCTGTCCGGAGTTTTTCTGTCTGGAGTTTTTCTTTTTCTGTCCGGAGTTTTTCTTTTTCTGTCTGGAGTTTTTCTTTTTCTGTCCGGAGTTTTTCATTTTCTGTCTGGAGTTTTTCTTTTTCTGTCCGGAGTTTTTTTTTTTTCTGTCCGGAGTTTTTCTGCCCGGAGTTTTTATTTTTCTGTCCGGAGTTTTTCTTTTTCTGTCTGTAGTTTTTGTGCCCGGAGTTTTTCTTTTTCTGTCCGGAGTTTTTCTGCCCGGAGTTTTTCTTTTTCTGTCCGGAGGTTTTCTGCCCAGAGTTTTTCTTTTTCTGTCTGGAGTTTTTCTGCCCGGAGTTTTTCTTTTTCTGTCCGGAGTTTTTCTGCCCGGAGTTTTTCTTTTTCTGTCTGGAGTTTTTCTGCCCGTAGTTTTTCTTTTTCTGTCCGGAGTTTTTCTGCCCGGAGTTTTTCTGTCCGGAGTTTTTCTTTTTCTGTCCGGAGTTTTTCTGCCCGGAGTTTTTCTGTCCGGAGTTTTTCTTTTTCTGTCCGGAGTTTTTCTTTTTCTGTCCGGAGTTTTTCTGCCCGGAGTTTTTCTGCCCGGAGTTTTTCTTTTTCTGTCCGGAGTTTTTCTGCCCGGAGTTTTTCTTTTTCTGTCCGGAGTTTTTCTGTCCGGAGTTTTTATTTTTCTGTCCGGAGTTTTTATTTTTCTGTCCGGAGTTTTTCTGTCCGGAGTTTTTCTGTCTGGAGTTTTTCTTTTTCTGTCCGGAGTTTTTCTTTTTCTGTCCGGAGTTTTTCTGCCCGGAGTTTTTATTTTTCTGTCCGGAGTTTTTCTTTTTCTGTCTGTAGTTTTTGTGCCCGGAGTTTTTCTTTTTCTGTCCGGAGTTTTTCTGCCCGGAGTTTTTCTTTTTCTGTCCGGAGGTTTTCTGCCCAGAGTTTTTCTTTTTCTGTCTGGAGTTTTTCTGCCCGGAGTTTTTCTTTTTCTGTCCGGAGTTTTTCTGCCCGGAGTTTTTCTTTTTCTGTCTGGAGTTTTTCTGCCCGTAGTTTTTCTTTTTCTGTCCGGAGTTTTTCTTTTTCTGTCCGGAGTTTTTCTTTTTCTGTCCGGAGTTTTACTTTTTCTGTCCGGAGTTTTTCTTTTTCTGCCCGGAGTTTTTCTTTTTCTGTCCGGAGTTTTTCTGCCCGGAGTTTTTCTTTTTCTGTCCGGAGTTTTTCTGTCCGGAGTTTTTATTTTTCTGTCCGGAGTTTTTATTTTTCTGTCCGGAGTTTTTCTGTCCGGAGTTTTTCTGTCTGGAGTTTTTCTTTTTCTGTCCGGAGTTTTTCTTTTTCTGTCTGGAGTTTTTCTTTTTCTGTCCGGAGTTTTTCATTTTCTGTCTGGAGTTTTTCTTTTTCTGTCCGGAGTTTTTTTTTTTCTGTCCGGAGTTTTTCTGCCCGGAGTTTTTATTTTTCTGTCCGGAGTTTTTCTTTTTCTGTCTGTAGTTTTTGTGCCCGGAGTTTTTCTTTTTCTGTCCGGAGTTTTTCTGCCCGGAGTTTTTCTTTTTCTGTCCGGAGGTTTTCTGCCCAGAGTTTTTCTTTTTCTGTCTGGAGTTTTTCTGCCCGGAGTTTTTCTTTTTCTGTCCGGAGTTTTTCTGCCCGGAGTTTTTCTTTTTCTGTCTGGAGTTTTTCTGCCCGTAGTTTTTCTTTTTCTGTCCGGAGTTTTTCTGCCCGGAGTTTTTCTGTCCGGAGTTTTTCTTTTTCTGTCCGGAGTTTTTCTGCCCGGAGTTTTTCTGTCCGGAGTTTTTCTTTTTCTGTCCGGAGTTTTTCTTTTTCTGTCCGGAGTTTTTCTGCCCGGAGTTTTTCTGCCCGGAGTTTTTCTTTTTCTGTCCGGAGTTTTTCTGCCCGGAGTTTTTCTTTTTCTGTCCGGAGTTTTTCTGTCCGGAGTTTTTATTTTTCTGTCCGGAGTTTTTATTTTTCTGTCCAGAGTTTTTCTTTTTCTGTCTGGAGTTTTTCTTTTTCTGTCCGGAGTTTTTCATTTTCTGTCTGGAGTTTTTCTGTCCGGAGTTTTTATTTTTCTGTCTGGAGTTTTTCTTTTTCTGTCCGGAGTTTTTCTTTTTCTGTCTGGAGTTTTTCTTTTTCTGTCCGGAGTTTTTCATTTTCTGTCTGGAGTTTTTCTTTTTCTGTCCGGAGTTTTTTTTTTTCTGTCCGGAGTTTTTCTGCCCGGAGTTTTTATTTTTCTGTCCGGAGTTTTTCTTTTTCTGTCTGTAGTTTTTGTGCCCGGAGTTTTTCTTTTTCTGTCCGGAGTTTTTCTGCCCGGAGTTTTTCTTTTTCTGTCCGGAGGTTTTCTGCCCAGAGTTTTTCTTTTTCTGTCCGGAGTTTTTCTGCCCGGAGTTTTTCTGTCCGGAGTTTTTCTTTTTCTGTCCGGAGTTTTTCTGCCCGGAGTTTTTCTGTCCGGAGTTTTTCTTTTTCTGTCCGGAGTTTTTCTTTTTCTGTCCGGAGTTTTTCTGCCCGGAGTTTTTCTGCCCGGAGTTTTTCTTTTTCTGTCCGGAGTTTTTCTGCCCGGAGTTTTTCTGTCCGGAGTTTTTCTTTTTCTGTCCGGAGTTTTTCTGCCCGGAGTTTTTCTGTCCGGAGTTTTTCTTTTTCTGTCCGGAGTTTTTCTTTTTCTTTCCGAAGTTTTTCTTTTTCTGTCCGGAGTTTTTCTTTTTCTGTCCAGAGTTTTTCTTTTTCTGTCCGGAGTTTTTCTGCCCGGAGTTTTTCTTTTTCTGTCCGGAGTTTTTCTTTTTCTGTCCGGAGTTTTTCTTTTTCTTTCCGAAGTTTTTCTTTTTCTGTCCGGAGTTTTTCTTTTTCTGTCCAGAGTTTTTCTTTTTCTGTCCGGAGTTTTTCTGCCCGGAGTTTTTCTTTTTCTGTCCGGAGTTTTTCTTTTTCTGTCTGGAGTTTTTCTGCCCGGAGTTTTTCTTTTTCTGTCCGGAGTTTTTCTGCCCAGAGTTTTTCTTTTTCTGTCCGGAGTTTTTCTGCCCGGAGTTTTTATTTTTCTGTCTTGAGTTTTTCTGCCCGGAGTTTTTCTTTTTCTGTCCGGAGTTTTTCTGCCCGGAGTTTTTCTGTCCGGAGTTTTTCTTTTTCTGTCCGGAGTTTTTCTGCCCGGAGTTTTTCTGTCCGGAGTTTTTCTTTTTCTGTCCGGAGTTTTTCTTTTTCTGTCCGGAGTTTTTCTTTTTCTGTCCGGAGTTTTTCTTTTTCTGTCCGGAGTTTTTCTTTTTCTGTCCGGAGTTTTTCTTTTTCTGCCCGGAGTTTTTCTTTTTCTGTCCGGAGTTTTTCTGCCCGGAGTTTTTCTTTTTCTGTCTGGAGTTTTTCTGCCCGTAGTTTTTCTTTTTCTGTCCGGAGTTTTTCTGCCCGGAGTTTTTCTGTCCGGAGTTTTTCTTTTTCTGTCCGGAGTTTTTCTGCCCGGAGTTTTTCTGTCCGGAGTTTTTCTTTTTCTGTCCGGAGTTTTTCTTTTTCTGTCCGGAGTTTTTCTGCCCGGAGTTTTTCTGTCCGGAGTTTTTCTTTTTCTGTCCGGAGTTTTTCTGCCCGGAGTTTTTCTGTCCGGAGTTTTTCTTTTTCTGTCCGGAGTTTTTCTTTTTCTTTCCGAAGTTTTTCTTTTTCTGTCCGGAGTTTTTCTTTTTCTGTCCGGAGTTTTTCTTTTTCTGTCCGGAGTTTTTCTGCCCGGAGTTTTTCTTTTTCTGTCCGGAGTTTTTCTTTTTCTGTCTGGAGTTTTTCTGCCCGGAGTTTTTCTTTTTCTGTCCGGAGTTTTTCTGCCCAGAGTTTTTCTTTTTCTGTCCGGAGTTTTTCTGCCCGGAGTTTTTATTTTTCTGTCTTGAGTTTTTCTGCCCGGAGTTTTTCTTTTTCTGTCCGGAGTTTTTCTGCCCGGAGTTTTTCTGTCCGGAGTTTTTCTTTTTCTGTCCGGAGTTTTTTTGCCCGGAGTTTTTCTGTCCGGAGTTTTTCTTTTTCTGTCCGGAGTTTTTCTTTTTCTGTCCGGAGTTTTTCTTTTTCTGTCCGGAGTTTTTCTTTTTCTGTCCGGAGGTTTTCTTTTTCTGTCCGGAGTTTTTCTTTTTCTGCCCGGAGTTTTTCTTTTTCTGTCCGGAGTTTTTCTGCCCGGAGTTTTTCTTTTTCTGTCCGGAGTTTTTCTGTTTGGAGTTTTTCTTTTTCTGTCCGGAGTTTTTCTTTTTCTGTCTGGAGTTTTTCTTTTTCTGTCCGGAGTTTTTCTTTTTCTGTCTGGAGTTTTTCTTTTTCTGTCCGGAGTTTTCATTTTTCTGTCTGGAGTTTTTCTTTTTCTGTCCGGAGGTTTTCTTTTTCTGCCCGGAGTTTTTCTTTTTCTGTCTGGAGTTTTTCTTTTTCTGTCCGGAGTTTTTCTTTTTCTGTCCGGAGTTTTTCTGCCCGGAGTTTTTCTTTTTCTGTCCGGAGTTTTTCTTTTTCTGTCCGGAGTTTTTCTTTTTCTGTCCGGAGTTTTTCTGCCCGGAGTTTTTCTTTTTCTGTCCGGAGTTTTTCTTTTTCTGTCTGTAGTTTTTCTGCCCGGAGTTTTTCTTTTTTTGTCCGGAGTTTTTATGCCCGGAGTTTTTCTTTTTCTGTCCGGAGGTTTTCTGCCCAGAGTTTTTCTTTTTCTGTCTGGAGTTTTTCTGCCCGGAGTTTTTCTTTTTCTGTCCGGAGTTTTTCTGCCCGGAGTTTTTCTTTTTCTGTCTGGAGTTTTTCTGCCCGGAGTTTTTCTTTTTCTGTCCGGAGTTTTTCTGCCCGGAGTTTTTCTGTCCGGAGTTTTTCTTTTTCTGTCCGGAGTTTTTCTTTTTCTGTCCGGAGTTTTTCTGCCCGGAGTTTTTCTGCCCGGAGTTTTTCTTTTTCTGTCCGGAGTTTTTCTGCCCGGAGTTTTTCTGTCCGGAGTTTTTCTTTTTCTCTCCGGAGTTTTTCTGCCCGGAGTTTTTCTGTCCGGAGTTTTGCTTTTTCTGTCCGGAGTTTTTCTTTTTCTGTCCGGAGTTTTTCTTTTTCTGTCCGGAGTTTTTCTTTTTCTGTCCGGAGTTTTTCTTTTTCTGTCCGGAGTTTTTCTTTTTCTGTCCGGAGTTTTTCTTTTTCTGCCCGGAGTTTTTCTTTTTCTGTCCGGAGTTTTTCTGCCCGGAGTTTTTCTTTTTCTGTCTGGAGTTTTTCTGCCCGTAGTTTTTCTTTTTCTGTCCGGAGTTTTTCTGCCCGGAGGAGTTTTTCTGTCCGGAGTTTTTGCCCGGAGTTTTTCTGTCCGGAGTTTTTCTGTCCGGAGTTTTTCTTTTTCTGTCCGGAGTTTTTCTTTTTCTGTCCGGAGTTTTTCTTTTTCTGCCCGGAGTTTTTCTGTCCGGAGTTTTTCTTTTTCTGTCCGGAGTTTTTCTTTTTCTTTCCGAAGTTTTTCTTTTTCTGTCCGGAGTTTTTCTTTTTCTGTCCGGAGTTTTTCTTTTTCTGTCCGGAGTTTTTCTGCCCGGAGTTTTTCTTTTTCTGTCCGGAGTTTTTCTTTTTCTGTCTGGAGTTTTTCTGCCCGGAGTTTTTCTTTTTCTGTCCGGAGTTTTTCTGCCCAGAGTTTTTCTTTTTCTGTCCGGAGTTTTTCTGCCCGGAGTTTTTATTTTTCTGTCTTGAGTTTTTCTGCCCGGAGTTTTTCTTTTTCTGTCCGGAGTTTTTCTGCCCGGAGTTTTTCTGTCCGGAGTTTTTCTTTTTCTGTCCGGAGTTTTTCTGCCCGGAGTTTTTCTGTCCGGAGTTTTTCTTTTTCTGTCCGGAGTTTTTCTTTTTCTGTCCGTAGTTTTTCTTTTTCTGTCCGGAGTTTTTCTTTTTCTGTCCGGAGTTTTTCTTTTTCTGTCCGGAGTTTTTCTTTTTCTGCCCGGAGTTTTTCTTTTTCTGTCCGGAGTTTTTCTGCCCGGAGTTTTTCTTTTTCTGTCCGGAGTTTTTCTGTTTGGAGTTTTTCTTTTTCTGTCCGGAGTTTTTCTTTTTCTGTCTGGAGTTTTTCTTTTTCTGTCCGGAGTTTTTCTTTTTCTGTCTGGAGTTTTTCTTTTTCTGTCCGGAGTTTTCATTTTTCTGTCTGGAGTTTTTCTTTTTCTGTCCGGAGGTTTTCTTTTTCTGCCCGGAGTTTTTCTTTTTCTGTCTGGAGTTTTTCTTTTTCTGTCCGGAGTTTTTCTTTTTCTGTCCGGAGTTTTTCTGCCCGGAGTTTTTCTTTTTCTGTCCGGAGTTTTTCTTTTTCTGTCCGGAGTTTTTCTTTTTCTGTCCGGAGTTTTTCTTTTTTTCTGCCCGGAGTTTTTCTTTTTCTGTCCGGAGTTTTTCTTTTTCTGTCTGTAGTTTTTCTGCCCGGAGTTTTTCTTTTTTTGTCCGGAGTTTTTCTGCCCGGAGTTTTTCTTTTTCTGTCCGGAGGTTTTCTGCCCAGAGTTTTTCTTTTTCTGTCTGGAGTTTTTCTGCCCGGAGTTTTTCTTTTTCTGTCCGGAGTTTTTCTGCCCGGAGTTTTTCTTTTTCTGTCTGGAGTTTTTCTGCCCGGAGTTTTTCTTTTTCTGTCCGGAGTTTTTCTGCCCGGAGTTTTTCTGTCCGGAGTTTTTCTTTTTCTGTCCGGAGTTTTTCTTTTTCTGTCCGGAGTTTTTCTGCCCGGAGTTTTTCTGCCCGGAGTTTTTCTTTTTCTGTCCGGAGTTTTTCTGCCCGGAGTTTTTCTGTCCGGAGTTTTTCTTTTTCTCTCCGGAGTTTTTCTGCCCGGAGTTTTTCTGTCCGGAGTTTTGCTTTTTCTGTCCGGAGTTTTTCTTTTTCTGTCCGGAGTTTTTCTTTTTCTGTCTGGAGTTTTTCTTTTTCTGTCCGGAGTTTTTCTTTTTCTGTCTGGAGTTTTTCTTTTTCTGTCCGGAGTTTTCATTTTTCTGTCTGGAGTTTTTCTTTTTCTGTCCGGAGGTTTTCTTTTTCTGCGGAGTTTTTCTCCGAAGTTTTTCTTTTTCTGTCCGGAGTTTTTCTTTTTCCGGAGTTTTTCTTTTTCTGTCTGGAGTTTTTCTTTTTCTGTCATTTTTCTCCGTAGTTTTTCTTTTTCTGGAGTTTTTCGGAGTTTTTCTTTTTCTGTCCGGAGTTTTTTTTTTTTCTGTCCGGAGTTTTTCTGCCCGGAGTTTTTCTTTTTCTGCCCGGAGTTTTTCTTTTTCTGTCCTGGAGTTTTTCTTTTTCTGTTTTTCATTTTTCTGTCTGGAGTTTTTCTTTTTCTGCCCGGAGTCTGTCTGGAGTTTTTCTTTTTCTGTCCGGAGTTTTTCTTTTTCTGTCCGGAGTTTTTCTGCCCGGAGTTTTTCTTTTTCTGTCCGGAGTTTTTCTTTTTCTGTCCGGAGTTTTTCTTTTTCTGTCCGGAGTTTTTCTGCCCGGAGTTTTTCTTTTTCTGTCCGGAGTTTTTCTTTTTCTGTCTGTAGTTTTTCTGCCCGGAGTTTTTCTTTTTTTGTCCGGAGTTTTTATGCCCGGAGTTTTTCTTTTTCTGTCCGGAGGTTTTCTGCCCAGAGTTTTTCTTTTTCTGTCTGGAGTTTTTCTGCCCGGAGTTTTTCTTTTTCTGTCCGGAGTTTTTCTGCCCGGAGTTTTTCTTTTTCTGTCTGGAGTTTTTCTGCCCGGAGTTTTTCTTTTTCTGTCCGGAGTTTTTCTGCCCGGAGTTTTTCTGTCCGGAGTTTTTCTTTTTCTGTCCGGAGTTTTTCTTTTTCTGTCCGGAGTTTTTCTGCCCGGAGTTTTTCTGCCCGGAGTTTTTCTTTTTCTGTCCGGAGTTTTTCTGCCCGGAGTTTTTCTGTCCGGAGTTTTTCTTTTTCTCTCCGGAGTTTTTCTGCCCGGAGTTTTTCTGTCCGGAGTTTTGCTTTTTCTGTCCGGAGTTTTTCTTTTTCTGTCCGGAGTTTTTCTTTTTCTGTCCGGAGTTTTTATTTTTCTGTCCGGAGTTTTTATTTTTCTGTCCGGAGTTTTTCTTTTTCTGTCCGGAGTTTTTCTGCCCGGAGTTGTTCTTTTTCTGTCTGGAGTTTTTCTTTTTCTGTCTGGAGTTTTTCTGCCCGGAGTTTTTCTTTTTCTGTCCGGAGTTTTTCTGCCCGGAGTTTTTCTTTTTCTGTCCGGAGGTTTTCTGCCCGGAGTTTTTCTTTTTCTGTCTGGAGTTTTTCTGCCCGGAGTTTTTCTTTTTCTGTCCGGAGTTTTTCTGCCCGGAGTTTTTCTTTTTCTGTCTGGAGTTTTTCTGCCCGGAGTTTTTCTTTTTCTGTCTGGAGTTTTTCTTTTTCTGTTTTCTTTTTCTGTCTGGAGTTTTTCTTTTTCTGTCCGGAGTTTTTCTTTTTCTGTCCGGAGTTTTTCTTTTTCTGTCCGGAGTTTTTCCTTTTCTGTCCGGAGTTTTTCTTTTTCTGCCCGGAGTTTTTCTTTTTCTGTCCGGAGTTTTTCTGCCCGGAGTTTTTCTTTTTCTGTCCGGAGTTTTTCTGTCTGGAGTTTTTCTTTTTCTGTCCGGAGTTTTTCTTTTTCTGTCTGGAGTTTTTCTTTTTCTGTCCGGAGTTTTTCTTTTTCTGTCTGGAGTTTTTCTTTTTCTGTCCGGAGTTTTTCTTTTTCTGTCTGGAGTTTTTCTTTTTCTGTCTGGAGTTTTTCTTTTTCTGTCCGGAGTTTTTCTTTTTCTGTCCGGAGTTTTTCTTTTTCTGTCCGGAGTTTTTCTTTTTCTGTCTGGAGTTTTTCTTTTTCTGTCTGGAGTTTTCCTTTTTCTGTTTTCTTTTTCTGTCTGGAGTTTTTCTTTTTCTGTCCGGAGTTTTTCTTTTTCTGCCCGGAGTTTTTCTTTTTCTGTCTGGAGTATTTCTTTTTCTGTCCGGAGTTTTTCTTTTTCTGTCCGGAGTTTTTCTGCCCGGAGTTTTTCTTTTTCTGTCCGGAGTTTTTCTTTTTCTGTCCGGAGTTTTTCTTTTTCTGTCCGGAGTTTTTCTTTTTCTGTCCGGAGTTTTTCTGCCCGGAGTTTTTCTTTTTCTGTCCGGAGTTTTTCTTTTTCTGTCTGTAGTTTTTCTGCCCGGAGTTTTTCTTTTTCTGTCCGGAGTTTTTCTGCCCGGAGTTTTTCTTTTTCTGTCCGGAGGTTTTCTGCCCAGAGTTTTTCTTTTTCTGTCTGGAGTTTTTCTGCCCGGAGTTTTTCTTTTTCTGTCCGGAGTTTTTCTGCCCGGAGTTTTTCTTTTTCTGTCTGGAGTTTTTCTGCCCGGAGTTTTTCTTTTTCTGTCCGGAGTTTTTCTGCCCGGAGTTTTTCTGCCCGGAGTTTTTCTTTTTATGTCCGGAGTTTTTCTGCCCGGAGTTTTTCTGTCCGGAGTTTTTCTTTTTCTCTCCGGAGTTTTTCTGCCCGGAGTTTTTCTGTCCGGAGTTTTGCTTTTTCTGTCCGGAGTTTTTCTTTTTCTGTCCGGAGTTTTTCTTTTTCTGTCCGGAGTTTTTATTTTTCTGTCCGGAGTTTTTATTTTTCTGTCCGGAGTTTTTATTTTTCTGTCCGGAGTTTTTCTGCCCGGAGTTGTTCTTTTTCTGTCTGGAGTTTTTCTTTTTCTGTCTGGAGTTTTTCTGCCCGGAGTTTTTCTTTTTCTGTCCGGAGTTTTTCTGCCCAGAGTTTTTCTTTTTCTGTCCGGAGGTTTTCTGCCCGGAGTTTTTCTTTTTCTGTCTGGAGTTTTTCTGCCCGGAGTTTTTCTTTTTCTGTCCGGAGTTTTTCTGCCCGGAGTTTTTCTTTTTCTGTCTGGAGTTTTTCTGCCCGGAGTTTTTCTTTTTCTGTCCGGAGTTTTTCTTTTTCTGTCTGGAGTTTTTCTTTTTCTGTTTTCTTTTTCTGTCTGGAGTTTTTCTTTTTCTGTCCGGAGTTTTTCTTTTTCTGTCCGGAGTTTTTCTTTTTCTGTCCGGAGTTTTTCTTTTTCTGTCCGGAGTTTTTCTTTTTCTGCCCGGAGTTTTTCTTTTTCTGTCCGGAGTTTTTCTGCCCGGAGTTTTTCTTTTTCTGTCCGGAGTTTTTCTGTCTGGAGTTTTTCTTTTTCTGTCCGGAGTTTTTCTTTTTCTGTCTGGAGTTTTTCTTTTTCTGTCCGGAGTTTTTCTTTTTCTGTCTGGAGTTTTTCTTTTTCTGTCCGGAGTTTTCATTTTTCTGTCTGGAGTTTTTCTTTTTCTGTCCGGAGTTTTTCTTTTTCTGTCTGGAGTTTTTCTTTTTCTGTCTGGAGTTTTTCTTTTTCTGTCCGGAGTTTTTCTTTTTCTGTCCGGAGTTTTTCTTTTTCTGTCCGGAGTTTTTCTTTTTCTGTCTGGAGTTTTTCTTTTTCTGTCTGGAGTTTTTCTTTTTCTGTTTTCTTTTTCTGTCTGGAGTTTTTCTTTTTCTGTCCGGAGTTTTTCTTTTTCTGCCCGGAGTTTTTCTTTTTCTGTCTGGAGTATTTCTTTTTCTGTCCGGAGTTTTTCTTTTTCTGTCCGGAGTTTTTCTGCCCGGAGTTTTTCTTTTTCTGTCCGGAGTTTTTCTTTTTCTGTCCGGAGTTTTTCTTTTTCTGTCCGGAGTTTTTCTTTTTCTGTCCGGAGTTTTTCTGCCCGGAGTTTTTCTTTTTCTGTCCGGAGTTTTTCTTTTTCTGTCTGTAGTTTTTCTGCCCGGAGTTTTTCTTTTTCTGTCCGGAGTTTTTCTGCCCGGAGTTTTTCTTTTTCTGTCCGGAGGTTTTCTGCCCAGAGTTTTTCTTTTTCTGTCTGGAGTTTTTCTGCCCGGAGTTTTTCTTTTTCTGTCCGGAGTTTTTCTGCCCGGAGTTTTTCTTTTTCTGTCTGGAGTTTTTCTGCCCGGAGTTTTTCTTTTTCTGTCCGGAGTTTTTCTGCCCGGAGTTTTTCTTTTTCTGCCCGGAGTTTTTCTTTTTCTGTCTGGAGTATTTCTTTTTCTGTCCGGAGTTTTTCTTTTTCTGTCCGGAGTTTTTCTGCCCGGAGTTTTTCTTTTTCTGTCCGGAGTTTTTCTTTTTCTGTCCGGAGTTTTTCTTTTTCTGTCCGGAGTTTTTCTTTTTCTGTCCGGAGTTTTTCTGCCCGGAGTTTTTCTTTTTCTGTCCGGAGTTTTTCTTTTTCTGTCCGGAGTTTTTCTTTTTCTGTCCGGAGTTTTTCTTTTTCTGTCCGGAGTTTTTCTGCCCGGAGTTTTTCTTTTTCTGTCCGGAGTTTTTCTTTTTCTGTCTGTAGTTTTTCTGCCCGGAGTTTTTCTTTTTCTGTCCGGAGTTTTTCTGCCCGGAGTTTTTCTTTTTCTGTCCGGAGGTTTTCTGCCCAGAGTTTTTCTTTTTCTGTCTGGAGTTTTTCTGCCCGGAGTTTTTCTTTTTCTGTCCGGAGTTTTTCTGCCCGGAGTTTTTCTTTTTCTGTCTGGAGTTTTTCTGCCCGGAGTTTTTCTTTTTCTGTCCGGAGTTTTTCTGCCCAGAGTTTTTCTGCCCGGAGTTTTTCTTTTTATGTCCGGAGTTTTTCTGCCCGGAGTTTTTCTGTCCGGAGTTTTTCTTTTTCTCTCCGGAGTTTTTCTGCCCGGAGTTTTTCTGTCCGGAGTTTTGCTTTTTCTGTCCGGAGTTTTTCTTTTTCTGTCCGGAGTTTTTCTTTTTCTGTCCGGAGTTTTTATTTTTCTGTCCGGAGTTTTTATTTTTCTGCCCGGAGTTTTTCTTTTTCTGTCCGGAGTTTTTCTGCCCGGAGTTTTTCTTTTTCTGTCCGGAGGTTTTCTGCCCAGAGTTTTTCTTTTTCTGTCTGGAGTTTTTCTGCCCGGAGTTTTTCTTTTTCTGTCCGGAGTTTTTCTGCCCGGAGTTTTTCTTTTTCTGTCTGGAGTTTTTCTGCCCGGAGTTTTTCTTTTTCTGTCCGGAGTTTTTCTGCCCAGAGTTTTTCTGCCCGGAGTTTTTCTTTTTATGTCCGGAGTTTTTCTGCCCGGAGTTTTTCTGTCCGGAGTTTTTCTTTTTCTCTCCGGAGTTTTTCTGCCCGGAGTTTTTCTGTCCGGAGTTTTGCTTTTTCTGTCCGGAGTTTTTCTTTTTCTGTCCGGAGTTTTTCTTTTTCTGTCCGGAGTTTTTATTTTTCTGTCCGGAGTTTTTCTTTTTCTGTCCGGAGTTTTTATTTTTCTGTCCGGAGTTTTTCTGCCCGGAGTTGTTCTTTTTCTGTCTGGAGTTTTTCTTTTTCTGTCTGGAGTTTTTCTGCCCGGAGTTTTTCTTTTTCTGTCCGGAGTTTTTCTGCCCGGAGTTTTTCTTTTTCTGTCCGGAGGTTTTCTGCCCGGAGTTTTTCTTTTTCTGTCTGGAGTTTTTCTGCCCGGAGTTTTTCTTTTTCTGTCCGGAGTTTTTCTGCCCGGAGTTTTTCTTTTTCTGTCTGGAGTTTTTCTGCCCGGAGTTTTTCTTTTTCTGTCCGGAGTTTTTCTTTTTCTGTCTGGAGTTTTTCTTTTTCTGTTTTCTTTTTCTGTCTGGAGTTTTTCTTTTTCTGTCCGGAGTTTTTCTTTTTCTGTCCGGAGTTTTTCTTTTTCTGTCCGGAGTTTTTCTTTTTCTGTCCGGAGTTTTTCTTTTTCTGTCCGGAGTTTTTCTTTTTCTGCCCGGAGTTTTTCTTTTTCTGTCCGGAGTTTTTCTGCCCGGAGTTTTTCTTTTTCTGTCCGGAGTTTTTCTGTCTGGAGTTTTTCTTTTTCTGTCCGGAGTTTTTCTTTTTCTGTCTGGAGTTTTTCTTTTTCTGTCCGGAGTTTTTCTTTTTCTGTCTGGAGTTTTTCTTTTTCTGTCCGGAGTTTTCATTTTTCTGTCTGGAGTTTTTCTTTTTCTGTCCGGAGTTTTTCTTTTTCTGTCTGGAGTTTTTCTTTTTCTGTCTGGAGTTTTTCTTTTTCCGTCCGGAGTTTTTCTTTTTCTGTCCGGAGTTTTTCTTTTTCTGTCCGGAGTTTTTCTTTTTCTGTCTGGAGTTTTTCTTTTTCTGTCTGGAGTTTTTCTTTTTCTGTTTTCTTTTTCTGTCTGGAGTTTTTCTTTTTCTGTCCGGAGTTTTTCTTTTTCTGCCCGGAGTTTTTCTTTTTCTGTCTGGAGTATTTCTTTTTCTGTCCGGAGTTTTTCTTTTTCTGTCCGGAGTTTTTCTGCCCGGAGTTTTTCTTTTTCTGTCCGGAGTTTTTCTTTTTCTGTCCGGAGTTTTTCTTTTTCTGTCCGGAGTTTTTATTTTTCTGTCCGGAGTTTTTCTGCCCGGAGTTTTTCTTTTTCTGTCCGGAGTTTTTCTTTTTCTGTCTGTAGTTTTTCTGCCCGGAGTTTTTCTTTTTCTGTCCGGAGTTTTTCTGCCCGGAGTTTTTCTTTTTCTGTCCGGAGGTTTTCTGCCCAGAGTTTTTCTTTTTCTGTCTGGAGTTTTTCTGCCCGGAGTTTTTCTTTTTCTGTCCGGAGTTTTTCTGCCCGGAGTTTTTCTTTTTCTGTCTGGAGTTTTTCTGCCCGGAGTTTTTCTTTTTCTGTCCGGAGTTTTTCTGCCCGGAGTTTTTCTGTCCGGAGTTTTTTTTTTTCTGTCCGGAGTTTTTCTTTTTCTGTCCGGAGTTTTTCTGCCCGGAGTTTTTCTGCCCGGAGTTTTTCTTTTTCTGTCCGGAGTTTTTCTGCCCGGAGTTTTTCTGTCCGGAGTTTTTCTTTTTCTCTCCGGAGTTTTTCTGCCCGGAGTTTTTCTGTCCGGAGTTTTGCTTTTTCTGTCCGG